>NC_056741.1:1061031337-1061199648 GCF_019279795.1 Protopterus annectens | reverse complement strand
TCTTTTCTTTCTAAACTAAATATTTCTTCAGTATTTGTTCACAACTTGAACACAATGAATTGAACATATCATGTTATTGAATTTTTAAGTACCATGACAATGTTTCCTCTTTCAGTTCTCCCTGCCCACACATACACATATAAACACACACACACACACACACACACCAAAAACCTAGTGGCAGAGCTGTGATAGGTTTCTTTGCAAACTCTGGGCATAGAAATGGCATTTTGGTCAGCAGCATAGTAACACAAATAAAGAAATAGTGACAATGTTTTCATTAGAACAAAGAACATACTAAAGTTACATCAAATACTATAGTCTTTGTAATACATTAATTCAGGGATCTAAAAAGGTAAATTAGATGAGCACCTGGAAAGGAGTAGAACATTAATGAAAAAACTAGTACATTTAAAGGAAATGTAAATAAATGTATGCATAATGGCATTATATTTAAACTAGTGAAATCATGGAACACCAGCATTGTTTAGACTGAAAAACACAACAGTATTTGTGGGATGCCTGCTACTTCAGCTTAATTATGCAGTAATCATCCCTCAGATTTTACTATCATGAAAAAGTAAACTATACAGAGATTAACATTCTGTTCTCTGATATGTCATTTTTTTATTTTAATTGCTTGACTAACTCCCAGAAATACCTGCTGACATTCTGTTTCACTCATTTTACAATTGAAATGTATTAATTTATTTTCTTTGTTATGTTTCTAAATGCCCAGCAGTTCTGAACTAGATATTCTCAATGATTATAGAAGAATCAGTGAAAGGTCTTGAAGCCCTACAAATACATGATAAACTACTTGCCTTGTTTATGCAGCTTAGCTGATTATAAATTAGTTGCCTGCACTGGAGACTTAGGATTTTCACTATGTTGGAGAAATGTGATTTTAACAACATAAGATACGCAGCATGCTATGTTTACTTGGCTTCCATAGATTTCATTTGCATTACTAAAACACCATGTTTACCAAAAACATTAAAGCTGTTACATGATACTGAATTTTAATCCAAAGTTGTTGTGTAATACTTCATTTTTAATTGTTAAACACCATATTTCATAATGTTTACAATCATACCTCTCAACTATCTAGATTTTCACAGAATGTCCAGATGTTTAGTCATAATTTCAGTCAGTTCCTCAAAGAATTTGTGTTTTTCTGGCAAATTGCTGGGTTGATCTGAGGAATGGAATCACTAAATAATGACATGCATTTGAGTTTCAGACTCCGTGTCCTGCAGGAAATGCATGTTAACAAATGCCCTGCTATTTTAGCAACTTTCTGAGTTTGTAAGAGAAATATTTAAAATCTGTCCCAATTTTTGGGCCCTTGCCCCCCACCCCCAATTATGTCAGGCTTTGTCCAGATTTTTTGGGCTAAGAGGTGTGTTTATAATATATAAACCAAGGATATTAGAGACAGTACTCAGTACAGCAGTCTGTTTGTGTTAACTTTTTGTGTATGTGTGGGTGTGTCTCCATGTGTTGTCTCACATGTATACATGCAGTGCATTCTGTTTGGCTAGATGGCATTCTGCTAGCTTCACTACAAGTCAGAGCTTACAGTGCTACCCAATGTGATTTACATAGTAAGCTGGTCACTGAGTAATTAATCAGCAACCAGGACAGGAATGTGAACTTTAACAAAACTTCAAAGGTTTTTTTTTGTTGCATAATTAAACAGTCCATAAAAGAGATTTTAAAATGTCGCAAGCTGTGCACTGTTACTAATCCAGTTTTGAAATTCAATGTAAGAAGAACAAATGGTGGCTACCAACTGGCTGAGACTGCCAAGTGGTGTTTGCTCTTGGTACAGTTAAGTGAATTTGTCTTTTCGAACAAATGGCTAGTAAATATCATCTCCTAACAATGGACATAGCAAAAAGAAGGAAGGGTAAATAAAATTGGATAGCTAGGCAAGGAATAAATAAATGTCTGCTTTGTATCTTTAATATTTCATGAGCGTGTGAATAAAAAAATGTAGAAGGGAACTTTTTGAGTATGCCAGTAAAGAAATCCTATAAATCGAGAAGTAGAAAAAGACAAGTGAAGGAATATTAACATGACAAATAGTAATGAAATATATCTTTTTATTTTACTTAAACATAAAGGGCACATAGTGTATACACTTCTATATATACAATGACAATATTACAAAAGAATTTTGTGTCTTCAAAGAATAGTTAAGATAGGAGTCAGAGGAGCAAGGCATCTGTAGATCAGGGTATATGCGCTGTATCTTTAAGAAGCATATCAAGTACTGATCGTGCACATATAAATACCAGGCACATGCTATTCCCAGTGCCATTTTGAGAGTGAAGCCAGAGTTGGAGCATGTATGACTACAGTAGTTTGTATATAAGTTACTTAAGTTAACGTCAGTAAACGTCTATCGTGATGTGTTTGTATATAATAAAGCTGTCTGAACAGAATCCACGAAGACTCTTCTATTGTGTCCAAAATCAGAGAGCGACATGGTGTCAGAACCGAGATTCCAGAGAATGATATTCAGAGTCATGAGGTGCAGAGATAACAGTGAAGGTAAACTAAGAGAAATGAGCATGAAAAAGAGCTAGAAAAGAATCAAAGGTAATGAGAATTCACACAAACTGCTTATTTTATAAAAAAGATAAAATAGAGCATTACAAGGGCACAAACAGTATTATTAAACAAGCAGGAGGCGCAAAAGGTTTATGATTAAGATATTTGATAAAACAATTATCAGAAAAGCAAAATGAGTATGTTTAAAGCAAAAGAGTGTGTTTGAGGCAAAATGGGCATGTTTAGAGTAAAACGAGCACAAGAAAAGTACAATGGGCATGAAAAGAGATGAAATGAGCAAAACAAATACAATAAGGGCAAAAAGGGCACATTAAGCATAAATAAGCAAGGTGACTGCATATTTTTTGGCAAAGTGCTGCGTTTTGGCATAACTATGACTTTGTATTGTATCAAGGGCATAACAAGAGTTACTCAAAGTATCTCAAAGTGTGTAAAAGTGCTTACAGTGTGTGGTTATTACTATGCATTCTGAAGAGTAATTTATGTGGCAAAGTGCAACTATTTTGTGAAGTACAGTCCAAGTATAGCCATTTCAAAAAGTTTCTTGTGCTGGGTGTGTCTTTCTCAAAGTGCCGCCATTACAGACTGTTTCTTGCACTGTAAAGAACTGCCTAGCAAGGTACCGTTATTTGGGTGAAACTGTGTTGTGTACAGTTTATTCACAAAGTGCAATTACTTCAAAATATTTCTGACTCTGAGCTTCTTCTGCCCAGTTTGTTCGCATCATGCAGTTATTTGAAATATTTCTTACACTGGTAAGAGGTGATTTCTTGCAGTACAGTAATTTCAAGAGTATTACAGTGCCCGACAGACTTATTTTGCAAAGTTTAGTTATACAGAGGCTTGTTGTGCTATTGGGAAAAGTCACAGAAACTAAATAAATAATACACAAATCACGGTATGTTCGTAGTCCCCAAAAACACAGGAGTCAGATTAGCACTTCCATTCCTTTACTATTGGAACTTCATCAGAAATACACCATTTTAACATCCAGCTAGTTAAATACTGACAAAACAGTGACATTATACTCCAATTAAAACCACACCAATTATTTAAAGCATTGGTAGTGTAACAAATAATAATAAAAAAAATTTCATCAAATACATTTTTTAACACAAATACCTATAATGACAAATCTAAACAATTAAAAATGATCTTGATGTATTTAAAAAAAAATTATATTTTAATAAACTTTTACTGGAAATGGTTTCGTTTAAACCCGGACTAACAACACCCCTAAGAAAAACTTGCCATTTCGTTGTACCATTGCTACAGTTATTGTTTTTTATTTTTGATGGCTCCATTGGATTAAATAGCTGCAATGGTTTGTGTGGAGTTTATTTTGGATTATATAACATACAGTACTGTTCTTCATTCGACGGCTTAATTACTGGGCTGAACAGCTGCTATGACCGCAGTTTACCGCACCTTACTTGATGGTTGAAGTGCTGTGATAGTGGTGTGTTTACTGAGCTAAACAGCTGCTATTATTGGAGTCAACTGAATGAAGCAGAGACGGCTGAGTTCCTATCATTGCTGGGCTGAACAGTTGCAACGGTTGGAGAGTGGCGTTTTGCTGCTTTGTTTATTTGGATCAATTGACTTATTTAACTTTTGGTAAAGGTGGCGTTTTTTCCTTGGGGTGGACAGCACCAAGGGCCTTCTTTGAGAGGACAGTACAAGTCAATTTTTCCACCTTACTGCGGTGAACAGTTGTTACATTTTCATTAACACTAATATACCATAATTTTTACTAATTTTTCTGTTTACTGATTCTCTGCTAGTTGCAGGGGCTTGACAGTGAGACTTTGTTGCATTTTTTCAACGATATTGGTGTGCGGATTTTTAGATATGGCTGAAAAAAATTACCCTAATTTAAATCTTAGTATTTACTCCTCACCTGATGAACTTAGGGTTCTTACGGGCAATTTACAGCAAGTAGTTGGGAAAGCGAATGATGTCATTGACAGGGTTCAGAGCCAATTTCATAGAATGAAGTCAGACGAACTGTCTGACCTTTCGTCTGATTAAATCACTGTTATTAACAAGGAAACTGAATGTTCATTTAAATTAGTTTACGATTTGTTCAAAAATAACAGTGTTGATCCTTTTACTAACTTCAAGTATAGTAGTGGGTTCAAGGAGACCAAAAGAGAGACAGCACAAACAGATTGCCATTCATTAGTTTTTCAGCTTGAAAAGCAGGTGCTGAAATATAAATCACTTCAAATTGAAAACCATTATTTAACTAATTGTCTTGAACGAAACATTGTTCCTTTGGGGCTAAGAATGTTTGCTTTTCCCAATGGAACTACATATGAAGATCTAATGTATGTGCAAATCTGTGACATTTATAATAGGGCAGGATGTGATGTGATGCGTGTGCTGGTCAAACATAATGCCCAACATATAAATGAATTAAAAGAATGGATTATTAGTCTTGATGATGACATTAAGAGACATTGTTCCTTTTCTTTGGTTAAACAAACATATTTTAACATTTTCAACAAGGTGGAACAGTATGTAAAGTCCATTATTAAGCATAAAAAGAACAAGCTGAATACAGACTTAGCTGCTTATTCCAGTAAACAGGCTTATATTATTAAGGCATTGAGAGTTAAAAAATTAGTTCAACAATGAGCCGGAGTTCCTGGTAAAACCTTGGTTTCTGCACGGAGGCTTGATCAGTTAGATTCTTTTTCTGGCGATGATAATATGAGTGCACAGAGCAGCAAGGCTATACGTCTGAATGAGAACAAAGTTTCCAATGACATGGATATTAATTCTTTGTCTTCAAGTTCTTCCATGGAAGATGAGGCCAGTATTTCAGCTCTCATCACCACGGAAAACGTTCAGGTGGGCTCTGATTCATTTTTTTCCTCCCCGAAAGAAGACAAAAAGACCAGAGCCAAGTCCAAGATGAAAGGAAAGAACCGTCGATTAACTCTTGGCATATTTTTAATTTAACTGATGTTAATTTTTCTATAGCTGAAGTAGATGTACTTTCAAAAGGGTTTTCTTTTATTCCCACTCATCATGCAGGGCTCACAGATTCTATTTTGCACTTTAAACAAACTGTCTGAAAACTTAATTTAAATTTTCGGTACAAAGATGTAACAGTAAGTGGAGTTAATAAGTTTAAAAAGCACAGTACTGTCAACCTTCCACTACTCGGCACTTTGAATGTTTTCAACAGGTTATGTAAGGAAGATATTTATGATTTATTTTTTAATTATGACAAGCAGAACAATAAAATTAATTTTAATCTTGATAAGGAACATTTTGTTGCATTAAAACGGTTATTCAGCTTGAATAATGTCAGGTTTATGTGTGCTGACAAGGGGAATGGTTTGGTAGTGATGTATAGGGCAAATTATGTTTTAGTTATGCTCAATCTTTTGAATGATGGTAATTGTTACAGACTTGTGACAAAGGATTTTGTAAAAAGAAAATATATGATGATCAACCTCACTTTATTAGATTTATTGTATTAGAACTGTCTTGACTATGGAAATGTACAATTTTTGTATAGTTCAGCAAACAGAATTGGGATCCCTATTTGGGATCCCAAAGATTCATAAGGATGAAAAAAGGCCACCATTTAGACCCATAGTGAGTTCTCCTAAAAATGAAACAGTCAATATTTCACTTTTGTTAGACATCTTAAATCCTATAGTTCAAGCCAGCAGATATTTTTTGAAGGATTCATGGCTTTTTTTGAATGAAATAAGTAAGTTCAAAGTTGAACACAATGACATTATTCTTTGTACTGTTGATGTTAACACTCTCTACACTTCAATTGACCAGGGTGAAGGGGTTGAATTTGTAGAACTTTATTTGAATAAGATTGACCAGAATCTTATTTTAGGTTCCAGAACTATTTGTGTTTTGTTAGAATTAGTACTTAATAACATTTTTTTTTATTTCTGAATCCAAGATCTATCAACAAAAATTGGGAGTAGCAATGGGGGACACGGTGCCACCATCTATTGCCAATTTGGTAATGTGTTGGTGGGAAGATTTTTATTTGTCCAAATTACCTTTGTTTAGATATGTTTCTTTTAATCGTAGATACATAGACAATCTGTTTTTTACTTGGAAGGAGGGTAAGACAGATTTTGATAATTTTGTTCTACAAATGAACAATAGTGTTAGGTGGTTGAATTTTGAAGTAAGCTGTATAGGTACCACCATTAACTTTTTGGATATTGAGCTTACATATGATCCTGTACAGAATAATTTTCCCAGTAATATTTTTAGGAAAAAGACCTTCAGCAATAATTATGTTCGTTTTTCTATCTCTCACCCTGAGTATATGAAATTCAACATTTTTAGAGGTCAAATCATTAGATTGAGTCACATTATAAGCAATCACAACGTTTTCATTAATGAAGTCAATGTCCTGATTGACATGTTTAGTCAAAGGGGGTATCCCAGGACTAAGTTAAGGAAGATAGCAGATGCAGTTATATCTTTTAGGGTAGATAGATATCCACCTATTCTCCTTTCAGGATTTATTTCCAAAGCTAAGCACATTGAAAATGACAAGTGCAATGATAAAAAAATTCCTGGCCTTTCCGATTCCAATGAGTCTGGAAGATGAACAGCTCAAAAAGATCATTCAGGATACTTGGAAGGTTATTTTAAGGAACAGAGACCTTAGTGAGGTAGTTGGTATGGAGCCCAAATTCATTTATTAGAAGACGACAAATTTGAAGTCTTTATTAGAAAAAGGCAAAGACAAATTTCCAACAGGTTGTATCTCACCTTTAGGCACATTTCCTTGTCGAGGGTGCAGATTTTGTAGATTCATTTATCCCGAAAGTAGTTTTATGTTTAAGCACTGTAGTTTCCTATTTGAACCTCAATGTAAATTTGTCTGTAAGAGTGTTGGTTTAGTATACTTGGCAATTTGTGGGTCTTGCTACAATTTTTATGTAGGTAAGACTTCTAGGGCCCTCAAAAGTTGGATGGGGGAACATCTTAGAGCCATCAAAAATAAGGATTTGAACAATGCCCTAGCAAGGCATAGTTTAAATTGCGAACATTTTCATAAATTTTATTTTTTGGTTTTACAACAAGTTGATACCAATAAGTTTGTTGATTTAAGCAACAATTACTTAGAGATGTTAGAGTTGAAATGGCAAGTTTTTCTTAGGGCTGATGTTAGTCCGGGTTTAAATGAAACCATTTCTATTAAACGTTTATTAAAATATATATTTTTTTAAATACATCAAGATAATTTTTAATTGTTTAGATTTGTCGTTATATGTATTTGTGTGTGTTAAAAAATGTATTTGATGAAATTGTTTTTATTATTATTTGTTAAACTACCAGTGCTTTAAATAATTGATGTGGTTTTAATTGGAGCATGATGTCACTGTTTTGTCAGTATTTAACTAGCTGGATGTTAAAATGGTGCATTTCTGATGAAGTTCCGATAGTAAAGGAATGAAAGCGCTAATCTGACTCCTGTGTTTCTTGGGGACTATGAACACACAGTGCTTTGTGTATTATTTATTTAGTATTTTGTGTGCTCCATGGTTTATTTTTTAAAGTCACAGAAACTGGCATAAATTTCTGGCATATGTGCATGTGTATATGTTCATGCTTATTTCCAAAACCCTTCACTGGTATGTGTTAATATGGCAGATGGATTTCAAAAGCCTTTACCACTTGTACTTGATCAGAATATTGCAGAGAATTGGAGAATATTTGAGCAAGAGTATGATATTTTTAGACAAGCAGCTTATTCAGATAAAGATGCATGCACCAGAGCATTCATTTTGCTAAACCTAGCTTCATCAGACGACACTGAAAGAAAGTGTTCATTTACGTATGCACCAGCAGTACATGAGGGGGGAGGTGAAAATCATCATTTTGTTGTACAGGCTGAATCAAGGGAAACCCCAGAGTGTTTGAAGTGTAAATTCAGAGAAATGTGTAACCTCCAGACAAATATTACATTAGAGAGGCATTTTGTTTTACACGAGAGATCAGAAAACAGGAGAAGCTTTTGCGGCATATGTAACTGACCTGAGAAACAAAGCTAAAATGTGTCAGTTTGATGACTTAAAAGATAAGTTAATAAAGGACAGGCTTGTGTGTGGTATTAATACTGCTGCTGTGAGAAAGATTTTACTTTGTGACAGTAATTTACCATTGAGTAAAGCCATTGAGATTTGTCAACTCCATGAATTCACAGAAAAACACAAGTATGCTTGCAAGTGACAACAGCATGGTTTCAGCAGGCTCCAGAGCAAATGTAGATAGCATGCAACATGTAGCAAAGAGAAGCAGGCCTAAGCACATGGCAGCCACAACTCCTGCTGGCTCACCAGGGAAACCACGTAGTTTTCCAGCAAGTTCTAAGACCAGTTCAGTTAAAGGAGCATGCTCAGTGAAGTACAAATGTGAACTAGCAAAACCCAAGTCCAGCTTTACCATTAACTGTAGCAGTGTTGTTACCAGTCATGAGTCTGGAAGAGAGAAATGCTTAGCATTTGGTCAGCAATGTCAAAGTGTAAAAAATGGAATTGTTTTCAAAAGTTTTGCAAATCAAGTAAACCCCAGTTATAAAGAAAGGTCAAACAAAAAAGCAAATTGATCAAGTAGAGCTGCAGCAGTCTACTTTTTATATGGATGGTGTATCAGAGTTGATGCAGTGAATTTATTGGCAAAGAACAAAATGTTTTGTATGGTCCAGATCAATAGTAAATCTACAGAGCTTAGAGTAGACACTGCTTCAAAGTGTAATGTTATATCAGCGGACACATTTGCTAAAGTGAGAATTAATGAGCAACTCAATGTGGCCAGTAGTGCAAAACTTGTTGCTTATGAATGTGAAGAAATTCAAACCGAAGGCTCAGTGATTCTTTGATATTATTTGGCTAAGAACTGTTATAGCTTGTTATTCTATGTAGTCCAAAGACCATTATAGTCATTAATGGGTCTCAAAGACAGTTTGAGAATGAATCTGCTTTTTTTACCAAAGAAGTTCATCATATAAGTGCATATCCTAGTTCCAATTTTTTGAAGCCATTTTCTCAAGAGTATGCTGATGTTTTCAATAACAAGTTGGGCAAACTTCCAGTTGTGTACTTCATGAAGTTAGACCCAGGGTCACTCCAGTATTTAGACCAGCAAGAAAAGTTCCAATAGCTATGCAAGATAAAGTCAAAGCTCAGTTGGATAAAATGGTGCAGCAAGGTGTAATTTGTCCAGTTACAGAACCAACTGAATGGGTGTCGTCTATGGGAGCAGCTCACAAAAAAGGCTCTGATGAGATCAGAATATGTATTGACCCAAGAGATCTGAACAAAGCATTGAAGAGACCACATCATCCAATGCGCAGAGTCAAAGAGGTTGCAGCTCTAATACCGAATGGCACTGTTTTTTCTGTCTTGGATGCAAAAAGTTCATTTTGGCAAGTGATGCTTGATCGCAAATCCTCATTACTAACCACTTTTGGTATCCTGTTTGGCAGATACAGATTCCTAAGGATGCCATCTGGAATAAATTCTGCAAGTGAAGTCTTCCAGCATGCAATGGAGAAAATGTTTTCGGGTTATCCGTGTGCCATAATAGTACATGATTTATTGGTTGGAGGCAATGGTGAAGCAGAGCATGACAGAAACCTAAAGAGAGTTCTAGACAGAGCACATGAAGTAAACTTGAAGCTGAAGCCTCTGAAGTGCAAATTCAGACTACCAGAAGTTACATATGTAGGTCATTTATTTACCAGTACTGGCTTGATAACTAGACCTGACCAAGCAAGCAGCTATTCTTCAGATGAGAGCACCAGACAATATTCAAGCTCTACAGTGCTTCCTAGGCTGGTCAACTATTTAGGCAAGTTTATACCAGACTTTAGTGAGTTGACAGCACCTTTAAGAGAGCTGATGTGCAAAAAATGTTACATGGTCATGGATAGAACAGCACCAGAAAGCATTTGAAGATCTTAAGCAGAAAATTGCCACCCCACCTACATAAAGATACTATGATGTAAATAAACCAGTTATTCTTTCCTGTGGTGCTTCAAAATCTGGTCCTGGCACAGTTATTCTTCAAGAGGGCAGACCAGTAGCCTATGCATCAAGAACACTTACCCAAACTGAGATGCAATATGCTCAAATTGAGAAAGAACTTTTGGCAATAGTGTTTACATGTTCCAAGTTTCATGATTATATCTATGGTCAAGCTATTCAGATTGAAACTGATCACCAGCATCTAGTTACTATTCTAAAGAAGCCTATGCATTCAGCTCCAGCAAGATTACAAAGAATGATGCAAAAATTGCAAAGGTATAACTTCAAAATGGTCTATATCAAAGGCAAACTAGTTTATCTGGCTGATACCTTATCCAGATCGCCTAGAAATATGATGGAATAGCTTGATGCAGAGAATTTTGACTTTGATGTGATGGCAGTGTATAATTTCTCAACCACTAGACTTGATAAGCTGCAAGATCATACAAAGACCGATCCAATTCTGCAGAAGCTCAATCACTACATTAATGTTCGATGGCAGTCAAAGCAATCTTGTGTATCACTTGAAGTGCATGAAATGTTGATGGAAGATGGCATTATTTTCAAAGGTCCTAAAATTGTTGTTCCTGCTTCCTTACAAGAATATATCCAGATTTTGCATCGTGGTCACCCAGGTTCTGCATCCACTAAGAGAAGAGCGAGAGAATTAGTATTTTGGCCTTCACTAGTGAAAGACATTGATAAAGTATTTTCCTGTTGTTCAGTATACAATAGTACTAAACTGCATTTGCAAAGAGAACCACTTCAGCTATACCAAGATCTTGAATTACCTTGGTCAACAGTAACCATTGATATCTTCAAGTGGAACAATCAACACTACTTAGTACTGGTAGACTCTTATTCAAATTGGTTTGAGATTGACTTACTACTTAACTTAACATCCACTACTGTTATTACTAAGTTCAAACGTCATTTCTCAGTCCATAGTAGTCCATGCAAAGTTGTTTCTGACAACGGTACTCAATTTACTAGTCAGTTACTTCAGAAATTTGCAAGAGAATGGGACTTTGTACACGTTACTAGCAGTCCTGAATATCCCCACTCACATGGGCTAGGTAAACATGCAGTGCATAGTGCAAAGCAATTACTTGAAAGGTCAAAGCGTGACAATACTGATGTCTTTGAATTTACTTAATATCAGAAACACACCCCGTGGCGATATACTTGGCTCACCTGCTCAAAGCCGTCTATTCAGGCAAACCAGAATGACCTTAGGTATTAGTTTTAGTTTATTGAGGCCTAAAGCTAAGAACAACAGAAATATCAAGACTCAGTTATTCAAGAAGTGTTCTATCCAGAATTCCAGTTATGATAAATCAAGAGGATTTCTTTGTCCGTTGAGGGAAGGGCAGACAGTGAGGGTACAAACGGTGAAAGGTTTCGACCAGATTGGTCAAGTTACAGGTGTATGTACCAAGCTGAAATCCTACCTTGTAGAATATGAGGGTGTGGAGTACAGGAGAAATTGCAGACTTCTACCTGTACCAGAACCATCATCGTAGCATTGTTCCTGTGATACAAACTCTAGATCTCAGAGTGAACCAAACGTTGTTCCCATCCCAGAGTGTGTCTCACCCTCTACTTCCATTCCTGAAAATATTCTAAATACTCCCAAGGTTGAACATTCTGTAGAGACAGCTTCAGTTGCTAAACCTAATTCCCAATTTTATGTCACACAATATGGTCGAATTTCCAAGCCCAGTGTGAAATACAATGCAACATGGACATAACTGTATATATGTACCTAGTCTTGTATAACTGCATGACAAAGAACTACTTGTATTAGCTGCATACTAAATAGATTCAAAACATTGCATGATCTATTTCTCAAAGAGGGAGGATGTAGATCAGAGTGTATGTGCTGTATCTTTAAGAAGCATATCAAGGACTGATCGTGCACATATAAATACTGGGCACATGCTATTCCCAATGCCACTTTGAGAGTGCAGCCAGACAGTGAGCATGTATGATCGCAGTAGTAGTTAGTTTGTATAAAAGCTACTTAAGTTAAAGTCAGTAAACTTCTATCTTGATGTGTTTGTACATAATAAAGCTGTTTGAACAGAACCCATGAAAACTCTTCTATTCTGTTCAAAGTAGGAGAGTGACAACATCAATGAACTCTACCTGCAAAAGATTAGAAAAGAGATTAACCGAAACATATTAAGACACAATGCGTGTTTTCCCTTACCTTGTTTTTTCATTATATAGATTGTATATTATGGTAACAAGGGCTGCTGTGTAAAAGTCTATTTAGAATGTAAAATAAATGCAATTAATTTTAATGACTGTGATTAAATGAAGTAATATTGTCATTCTGAAAGTTGAAGAAATGTTATGTTGTATTTTTGAGTTAAAATATAGGAGGTATGCATGCACATTTGCTTCACTGAGGTGCAACATTAAATAAAGATTCTGTACTGTGACACTGCCCAGAGCTGGCTAGCCATGTATGGATACTGGTATATTATCAGTATTCTGAAAAACAAAAGAACTGCATAGTAAATTACTGCTGCTGTGTTAGAGGCTACAGTGACACTAGGAAAGAGGCCATACTAGGACACCTCACATCATCAAGGAAAGGAAACATTCATGAGGACATGCATGCTTATTTGTGCAACAATGAACTTCATAGCTGCATCTAGGGTATTGTGATCAGTTAAAGAAGTCCAGCACTGGAAAGTGTCAACACATTTCACCATAGAAATGTGAGTGGAAGTGGGCAATAGAAACAGCAGAAAATAGGGAATATCAAGCAGAGGAAAACATACAAAGGTAGCCATAAGGAATAATAAGTGGGGAAAAAGTGGGCATTTTTTGTGAGTTAGGGGCCCCAATTTTTATACACACACACCTCTACATATATATATATATATATATATATATATATATATATATATATATATATATATATACACACACAGATATATAGCTATATATGAACAGGAAAGGTAGGAGAGGGTAGGTAATGAGGAGTGTGTGTGTGTGTGTGTGTGTGTGTGTGTGTGAGTGCAAGGGAAGAACACAGGGAATAGAACAGGTGGATAATCAAGCATGAAACACAGACATAAGATGACATGGGTGGTATGGACATATATGGAGGAAAGAAGGGCACAGGTATACAGAGGGTGGACAACTGGAGATAAGGAGGGTTAACCAACAAACAATGAAAGGAAATGATACATAAGGGAGGAAGGAACACCTGGATGGGGATAAGGCAGTATACAGGGGCCAGAATTGACAAGCCCAGAGGTTAGTCTGTCTTGACATAAATTGCTTCCCTCTGAGGCTGATATTATGGCCAGACTCTGTCCCTAATGGCCCAAAGGTTAGGGCTAGACAGCTGTATGGCAAGAGGCATTCCTACATGAGTCCAACTGCTTGTGCACCATAAACGTATCCATCATATATGCTTGATGCTCTCTGAGGGCGACTGCCAAAATAGAGGAGTCTCCACCAGTTTACTATCATAAGTATGAAATGCAGTTGGATGAAATGTGGCAATATCATCTTGAAAAACTGAAAACGGAGTGTACTGCCGTGCAAAATGTCGAATTTGCATATTAATATGCAAATTCAACCTTACTCAACATTAGTAGAGTGCAGATCTACACTGCACCAGACGTAATGTGAGGATTTTGCAGGGGGGCACTCCCCCTGCAAAATATATATTCAAACACTGAGATCGTACTACAGTGGGTAAAAGGGTACATTTCCCGATCCCCACTGTACCATGATCATTGGTTCAATGACCAACCCCCATCTTTGTGAAAGCACTGAGCATTCGCTTAAACTGAACTCACACAAGGGAAGGATCAGCAACACACGTCACCCAAATGTCATTCAACAACCCGTGGTTGCTGAAACTTCCCTCGGCAATTTAAATGTATACCATCTCTGCCCATCCCCAAAAACTGGCTGTAGAAAACACTAAGCCCTCCAAGTAACCTTTAAAAAGGTAACCTTTGTCCTCCTGCTGAGAAGCAGTCCTGTTGTCCACTGATGACCCAGCATCAGATGTGTCAACTTGCATGAACCTAAAACCCGGGTCGAACCACAAAGGGAGGGGGAGTGTCCAAATTCATCAAGGATACCCACACCTCCAGGTTAGTGGCAACTCATGAAGCATTGGAGACCATCCAGGTGCAACTAACCATAGGCAAAACTGCTATACAACTGGTTGCATGTTACAGACCACCCTCCCAATCTCAAGAACCCCATTCAGCCTTCCTGGAGACATTGGAAGATATGAATGTCTCACCAAATACCATCATATTGGGAGACTTCAACTACCCTAACATAGACTGGGTGCACTATTCTAGCCCTAACACCCTAGCCCAAAGGTTCCTGGAATTCATAAACTCAAATGCAATGGAACAGCTAGTCACCTCTCCCACAAGGGGGGATAATATACTAGACATGATCATCACAAACATGGGGACAAAATGCTCCACACCGGAAGTATTCCCATCACTAGTGAGATCTGACCACAAACTAATCACCCTGGATATACATATTCCACCTCCACCCCCAGCACAAAAGACTACAGTGAAAAACTTCTCAAAAGCCGACTTTACACTCCTCAAGACTGAGATGGTATAATTTAAGCCCACTGGGCCAATGGAAACCACATCCCACAATGCTGAATCCTTCACAAATGCTTTCTACGGACATCTCCAAGAATGCATGGATCGTGCAATCCCAAATAAAACCAAGACCCTCTCCACCAAGGGAAAGCGTCCTGTCTGGTGGACCCCAGCCATAAACAAATTGTATAACAAAAGAAGGAAGCTAATGCAAGACAGAGCAAAATCCCATAAAGGGAAGGCATCTCTGATCAGCACTAGTAGAAAGCTACGTTCTCTCATAAAAACATCCAAGGCCAACTTTGAGAGAAAAATCGCCAAGGACACTAAAGATTACCACAAGGCATTCTTCAGTTATGTTAGAAACCTAGGCAGAAACCCTCAGATATGCTCAGAGTTAGTACACAACGACAAAAAATTTACAGAACCCACAGATATTGCCAACATTCTGGCAGACAGGTTCAGTGCAAATTTCTCCCCTCCCTCACCCCCAAAAGAAGAAATACTTATCCCAGCTGAATGTAACCTCCCTGTCATCTCAGCAAAGCAAAAAACACAGCATCAATGGGACCTGATGGTATCCCCGGCTGCGTGATACGTGAACTCCAAGAGGAGCTAAACCCGCATATAAAAATGCTATTTAACCTTAGCCTTACTACAGGATATGTACCTGAACACTGGCGTACAGCAACAGTGGTCCCACTCCACAAAGGAAGCTCTGCTACAGACCCTGGGAACTACCGCCCCATAAGCTTTACCAGCCTGGTCTGCAAAGCTATGGAAAGAATCATTATGGAACTCATAAACAACGACATTGGGGACCTACAGACACTTGATCCCACCCAGTTCGGCTTTATAAAGGGCAGATCCTGCCTTTTGAACCTGGTTGACTTTTTCGAAACAGTCACTAGAGCCATTGATGAGGGCAAAGCAGTCCATACAGCCTACCTGGACTTGGCTAAAGCCTTCGACACAATACCCCACTCAGGCATCATAGACAAGCTAAACAGCTTAAATGTAAATCCATATGTCACAAGATGGGTTGCAAACTGGCTAAAGAACAGAACCCATAAAGTCAAAATCATGGGAGCCATGTCAGACTCAAAGCCAGTCACAAGTGGTGTCCCACAGGGCTCTGTCCTGGGACCCCTCTTGTTCGGCATTTACTTCTCAGATGTGAAAGCAAACATGGGAGGGTTGTGGCTGACAAAGTTTGACTGCAAACTAGGTGCCATAGTCGATACACCAGCTGACACATACATCCTACAGAAAGGCCTCACCGAAATGGACAACTGGTGCCGGAATCATGGCCTTAAACTGAATGCCAAGAAATGTATAGTCATCCCCTTTGGGAAAAACAAAGTACCCACAAATTATCACATCGACAGTAACCCACTGAGTATGGAAAAAGTAATCAGAGACCTGGGGACCCAAGTCGATAGTGACCTCTCATTTGACACCCACGTTGCCACTTTGCCCACCTTATCACGAAGGGGTTCACATCCAGATCAAAGGAGGTCATTGTACCCCTATACTCCTCCCTTATCAGGCCCATGATTGAGTACAATGCCCCATTTGGTATGTACCTCACCCGGCACTTACAACAGCTGGAGAGACCCCAGAAGTACCTCACCAAGAGGATCAAGGGTCTCCAACATATGTCATATGCTGCCAGGCTAAAGAAACTCCAGCTCTATTCAGTAGCATACCGCCAGGTCAAAGGTGATCTGTGCCTGACGTACAAGGCCATGTCCAAACAGGAATTGATGGACATGCTCCACCTCAAAAAATCCAAATCCATTAGAACCACGAGAGCTAAAGATTTAAACCTCAGCACAAATATGAATAGAACATGCTGGAGGGACAGATTCATAACTCAGAGGCTTCCCACACTCTGGAACAGAATCCCAGTTCATGTTAGGCAGAGCCCCTCACTGACTCTCTTCAAGAGAAATCTTGACGAGTGGATGGGAGATCGTAGGTTTACCCCAGAGGTCATCCCTGTGTCACTACTAGACAGAGGCACAGTAAACTAATTTTAATAAGTAAGGGGGTCTTCAATGTGTCACTACTAGACAAAGGCACAGTATTCTAAATTCTTCTTTACACTTTAGTACCACTACATGGGGTGGCGAAAGCCACATCACTAGGGCTAGGCTTACAAATGCCCCAGGGCAGATAGCCTAGTACTAAACTATGAAACTATGAAACTACGTGCCCACTGTTGTGCCTCTGTCACTATCCCAGATGGACTGAAGGATAGAAATGAAACAAATACAGCACATTAGGAGACATGTATGTTATAAAAAGAAGACAAATTAGTCAGTGTGCTAATGCATACAGTATATATATCCCACTGCTGGTAGTGGCATTCAGCCCTGTTGAGGCAGGCCTCTGTGTTGTCTTCACATGTCTCTGTTGCTGTAAAGTAGGAAGAACACAGTTCTTCACTGAGCATGTGAAAAGTATAGGGCAGTAACAAATAAAACACACAACAGCAAGATAAAAATTATAATAGACAGTAGTTAGAGTATATACATTCTCTCTAACTTCTACTTCCCACTGGCAGAGCAGTTCAGGGTGGGGAATTGCAGGTTAAGTGGTAAAATAAAACATTTCAGGGCTTTACTGGAAAAGATCACCCAGACTCTGCTACAACTTTCTGTGAGGGAAAGGTTATTTTGTTTTTGCTTTCTTGTATATTGTATTGTTTCATTGCCTTCTTTTATTTTTTGTATATTATGATTTATTTTCTTTACTGTGTTTTAGTTGTATGCTGCTTTAAATTGCATATTTATACTAGGAAGGAGATCACAGCTGTATCTCTTGGGACTCACACAGAAATTAAGTTTTTCCCCATCATCCCATCTAAGTGGTAGTGTGGTTTTAAACTCAAATATCTTTCTAGTTGCTTGCCTGCCCCTTATGTTAATTTGACCACATATATTCTTCCCTCTCCTCTTTCATTGGCTATTGTGAGTAAGCACAGCGTTTTCTTTTTGTGAAATCACTCCCCTTCACTTATTTAAATGTATTGGCCATCCCACTGTATTCTATAGAACCAGAATATAAAGTGCCCACCCCCTCCAATCTAACTTGCTCTTTTAAAATTAGTTGCTCTCCACTTAGATAGCTAAACTTTAAGTTACTTTAAGTTTCATATCCTACTGCTTAGTGGATACTACAGCTCTTAGGATATTAACACATTTTTCCATCTTACCTTTAAAATCTGCAACATCTCCTCCAAAACCAACGATTAATGCAGAGGCCACATTCTGCCTCTCAGTAGTCATCTTGGGATTAGTGCTTCTGTTTGGCTCCTGATGAATGAAGGAGCATAGAGATTGTTCTTGGAGACTGCTGATCACTGGAAAGCCTAATAATTGCTTCATAGGTGTTAGCTTGGAATTTGTGCCTATATTTTGCTCCTGGTGAGAGAAGGAGCAGAGTGCATCAATTCATTATTGTTTCTAAAATACCCCCTCAAATTGGGTAATCCTAGTCTGCCTTGTTCTATTGGAAGAATACGCTTATCCTACTTGACCTTTGCCATCTATCCCTCGCAGATAAAATCGTTCAGCTCTTTTTTAATTGCTATCCACACATTTTCCTCTGATTGATAAAAATATGCCTAACCTATGTATAAGACTAAAGGGACTAAAACATTTTAATTGCATGTATCTTAGTATCTATAGTCATATAACAAAGCTTCCAGTTTCTCAGTTTTTGGATTATCTTCTGTTTAGTCTCTTCCCATATATCCTTATTTGCCACAACAGAGTAACTTCTAATCCATACTCCTAAATAATTAATTTTATCATGTCCCCATAAATATGAATATTGTTGGACCAATCTGTGTGTAGGTACATAATTTACTGCTATTGCCTTTGTTTTAGCTTCATTAATTTTGTATCCCGAGAAGACATGAAACTGTCTTAAAATGTTCCACAACAATGTAATGTCCCTTTCTGGTTTTGTCATGTATAAAATAATATCATCTGCAAATACAGCCAGCTTTTCCTGACTACCATACCAATTATATCCTTGAATTTCTGAGTCCCTTATTTTCTTTGCCAATAGTTCTAAATATAATACAAACAAAGGGAAATGTGGAAAACGTGTTTCTTGGTGGGCATTGAGTGACTGTTTTTGACCTTCCTGATTCGTCTGGTTGCTATTCAAGGTACAGTGGGACAATACTGTGGATCACCAAACAGCCTGTGGTATCTTGAGATTAGTGCTATTGTTTTGCTTCTGGTGAGAGAAGAAGCAATGGAGCACTGTATCCCAACAGCATAAAAATGTGAGAACAGCACTAGTAGTAGCTAGGCAGTATCCATTCTGGCGACTCCCCTCTTTTCATCATTCTTGACAAGCTAATTCTTTCTTTTCAGTAAGTACTGTTGGATTCACTTCTACCTTTAGAACAACTGCCTAAATACTTCATCCATAAATCATCTGGGTCTACTTATTAGTTTCCCCCTCGTTTGGCAGCACCCTGTATAGACAGACATCCTGACTTCACATTTTTTTCTTGTAAACACACAACTGATATTTTACCAATACCTAGTTGCACACAGGATAATTAGTTTGCAGTGAACAGCACTGCCCCCAGAGTTGCAAACCAGATACTCCTGACACTACTTTATATTCTCTCCCCAACTGTCTAATCAATAAAAAAGGGTCTGTTGCCATGAATATGAACTTTCTCACTATCTCCATTACCATCTTGATGGATATGGGCATCCTGAGGTAATGTAGAAATTGTCTCATGTTTCCTGACAACCAGTTAATTCTTAAACAATCTGATATGGTATGTGAGAGATGTATTTACACAATGTCACTGGAGGAAAAGCTCTTACATAAAATCACTCCTAATGTCAATAAGGTTGTCAGCAGTACACACACTGCACCCATCACACACAATTCAAAGAAGACACATAAACCTACATATGCTGAGGTACTTAAATGTAACCTTCTGAAATCCCAAAAACCTCCTAGATGAAGTACACATAACAAATATGCTCTTTATTAAATTGTCACGTATGGCATAGGCAATCTTACATTTATGTAAATGAAAAACAAACATTGACATTGGTTTAGCTGCAAACATTACACATCACAGACTCCACTAAAATAACTGTAGTTGCAAACATTATACATCGTTTATAATCTATCCAGTCATTGTCAGTTAAGCATTATACGGCTCATTCAAATCCTGCCTCTTAGACCTTGTTCCTTCTCTGCGTATATTGTTCCTGCAATTCCCATTTTTTTTCTATGTAGTTTGCTATGTCCCTTTTTTAAGATCCCAGTTCCAGTTGTTTTTATCTCTGTTACTATATTCACTACTTCTAGTAAAGTTGGTCTAGACTTTGACTTCCATTTTCTAGTAATTGCTTTTTTGACAGCCACCATAATTAGACTCAGCAAGGCTTTACTATGTCTAGGCAATTTCAATTCTTTATCATAACCCCAAGAAATCATCTCCCCAGTCAATCCAATCCACTCACCCAGCATCTCCAACAGAGTAGTTTGCAGGGAATCCCTAAAGTCAGCCAGCTCATTACACTCCCAAAAAATATGTTCCCAGCCACCTCTTTCTTGCTCATCACATCTCCAACATTTGCTATTCACCTGAGGAAAAATTCTTTGGAGTCTACTTAGGGTATACAAATACCTATGTAAACACTTCCAGGCAAAGAAGTCGGCCAGCTCATTACACTGCCAAAAAATATGTTCCCAGTCACCTCTTTCTTTCCCGTCACACCTACAACATTTGCTATTCACGTGAGGAAAAATTCTTTGGAGTCTACTTGGGATATAAAAATACCTATGTAAACACTTCCAGGCAAAGATCCTAAATCTTCTAGACTTTGTTGCACATTTGAGAGATTTACATATATCCCCCATTGCCTCTTTGTGAATTGCGTATCCAATCTCTTTTCGCAATCCTTTCTAAGCTCCTCTGATTGATTCTTATAATTATCTTGCAATATTTTATATGCTCTACTAATTATTCCCTTTTTTAACAGCAGCTTCTGTTCTAGATTCTATTAAAAATTCAACCTGTGCTGGTCATTCATTTAGGACCCTCCCTGTTTCTTTCTCTTTGCCTATATTCTGACATCAATCCTTGATAGGGAAGGCAATCTCTCTAACCTGCAGTCCAAATAAATTCTTGGCCTCTTTCCATTCTATTACCTTTCCCTTTCTAGTTAATTGCTCCCAATATCTTGGTTCCTTTGCCAGTTTTCTCTAATAAATTCCAGCCCCCTCTTGCCTATTATCTGTATCCCTAACCACAGTCATCCCTATCGGTAGAATCTCTTTTCTCCATTCTCATGCTAGTTTAGTTCTTAGAATACTCCCTGCTACTTTATGAATATAATACTCTGCATGATTTTTATGTTCTCCTTAAGAGTCTGCATCCAAAATCCCAATCTCTCCTTATTTCTTGAGCCTTCCCCATTATCATCATTCCTTTCCACTTTGAATTATAGTTTTCTGCTTGTGCTATATATAAGAGCCTTAACTGTGTTGCTCTAAAATACCCCCTCAAATTGGGTAATCCTAGTCCGCCTTGTTCTTTTGGAAGAATCAGCTTATCCTACTTGACCTTTGCCATCTATCCCACCTAGATAAAATCGTTCAGCTCTTTTTTAATTGCTATCCACACATTCTCCTCTGATTGATAAAAATATGCCTAACCTATGTATAAGACTAAAGGGACTAAAATATTTTAATTGCATGCATCTTAGTATCTATATTCGTATAACAAAGCTTCCAGTTTCTCACTTTTTGTATTATCTTCTGTTTAGTCTCTTCCCATATATCCTTATTTGCCACAACAGAGTAATTTCTAATCCATACTCCTAAATATTTCATTTTATCATGTCCCCATAAATATGAATATTGATGGACCAATTTGTGTGTATGTACATAATTTACCGCTATTGCCTTTGTTTTAGCTTCATTAATTTTGTATCCTGAGAAGATATGAAACTGTCTTAAAATGTTCCACAACAACGTAATGTCCCTTTCTGGTTGGTCATGTATAAAATAATATCATCTGTAAATAGAGCCAGCTTTTCCTGACTACCATACCAATTATATCCTTCAATTTCTGAGTCCCTTTTCTTTGACAATGGTTCTAAATATAATACAAACAAAGGGGAATGTGGCAAACCCTGCCTGATTCCTCTACTCAAGCAGAAGTTATCAGAGAGGACCCCACCCACTTCAGTTTTCACCTCCGATCCCTCATATATACTCCTAATCAACTTTATAATTGAACCATGGAAAGCAAATGTTTCCATCGCCTTGCTCATGAAGTCCCAGTCTACTCTGTCAAATGCTTTCTCTGCATCAAGACCCACCAATAACAGTGGTATTTTCTTACATTCTGCTTCCTTCTGGATCACCAATGTTCTGTTAATATTGTCAAATGTTTGCCTCCCTTCCACAAAATCACACTGATCCACATCTATCAATCTTGTAACACATTTGCCATTCTTTTAGCCATTATAGACAAACACTTTATAATCATGGTTTAAGACTGAAATGAGCCTATATGAAGCTGGATCCAATGGAGCTTTACCCTCTTTAAGTATTACCGTTACCACCGCCTTCTTCCAGAATGCTGGTACTTCTCCTCCTCCTCTTAAAATACTGTTAAGCAAAACCTTCCAGATCTTTATCAGTTTTTTTCCTCCTAGCTTCTAAACCTCTACAGGAATACCATCTATTCCTGGGGACTTTATGTAGATTGGTTATACATAACCATTTTTATCTTATCTCCTCCTATCCTAACTGTTAGTAATTGAGCCTCATCTACCTCTAACCTTAGCTATTTAATTCTTCCATAAACATTTCCATTTGTACCTTTTCTTGATTTCCATATTTCTCTGCTTTATACAAACTTTCATAATTTTTTTGAAATATTACTAATACTTCTAAAGAATGTCTTATATTCCTTGTTATAGGCTTCCTAAGCTGGATGACAGCCCTTTCCACTTTCTATTGCCTGAGTCGTTGTGCTAAAAGTTTTTTTGCTCTAGAATTATTATCAAAAAACAGTTAACAGCAATCTTTCTAAACTCATGCATATTATCGAGGTAATCCCTTATTTTTTGTTTAGCATTCTGCAGTTGCTCCTTTTCTTGTTCTAGCCTCAAATGCACTCTTTCAAAACAACACCTACATCAACACATACAAACACATCTTATGAAGCCTCTACTTCTAAGCCCATAAGGCAAGTCACCACACTATTCAACATTCTGGTCACTGGAGACTCCATTGTGAGACACACTGATGTCCCTCTCACCAGGCGGAGTAAGGAAAAAGTCATAGTTAGTTGCTTATCAGAGGCCAGATTCACCACATTATGCACACACACACACACACAAGTCATTGGACCACAAGTACCAGTATGACTCAGTCCTAGTCCATATAGGTGTAAATGACCTGAGAAGTAACTCTCTAGATTATATATAGACAGGTATCATGGAACTCTTGGAATATGTGTCTCAGGCTGGTATGAGCCTAGCACTGAGCAGCATTTTATCTTCTCCAAGAGTGATACCACAATATAAACAAAAGATGACTGACTAATACTTGGTTTAGTTTCTGATGTCATTCTAAGGGGGTGCGATATTTGTCAGCAAAGAAGAAGATGGTCAATAGACCACACTGCTTTGTCAGGGATAGTCTGCACCTCTCCCCTCTAGGCTTTTGAATGTTAGCTAAAATGCTGTCCTCCCCCATACTGCTTTTTTAGGCAATGCCAAACTGAAAGGACTTCCATCATAGCAAATCAAAACCAAGAAAATCTAAAGGTGTTACTGCTCAGTGCTAGGAGTCTAAACAAAAAACTCTACTCCTTAGAAGCTCTCTTCACACAGAGAATGCTGACATCTGTGTGGTCACTGAGACATGGTCTAAAACAGCAGACAGCACACTGAGTGTCAGGTTATAATGCCTTCCACACATTTAGACCAGCTACTTCACAGACAGGGACTAATGGTAGAGGTGTCTCAATTTACATTAAAAATAAAAATATCTCAAAGCTGGTCAGACAGGACAATGCACTTGAGTTTATAGGAAATTTCAAATCACCATAGTCAAAATCCAATACCACTTCCTTGCAAGCTCTAGGTCCCACTCTATGACCCAAGAAGCCCATATCACGTACTTAACCCTGTTGGAAACACTCACCATCCAACCCAATACCATTTTCATGGGTGACTAATTACCCAACTATTAATTGGGAATCGTATATTACACCAAATGTACAGGCTCAGAGATTCCCGGATTTTGTAAGTACAAACTCCCTGGACCAGACTGTCAGTTCACAAACCATGGGTGCAACCACGGTGGATCTGGTCCTCACTAATATAAGAGAGTGTTGCACACCTCCTGTGTTTTCTGGTAAGGTTAGACCACAAAATGGTCTCCTCTGAAGTAAAAATAAAACCTGAAACCCTGGCTAGCCCTGGAATATTCAGGAACTACTCTAAGGCTAACTTCCTACTATTAAGTGATAGACTGGCAAAATTTCAAAGCCCCATAAACCATGAAAGCATTTCTGCCTATGCAGAACTGTTCACAGAAACTATACAAGCATGTTACTAGCTGCATAGAGGCAGCTGTACCCACCAGGAAGTACAGAACTAACTCAAAAAAACAAGCCACCCTGTTGGAAACACATCATCAATAGGCTGTATAACAGAAGGAAGAAAATCATGGCAAAAATTAGGAGGTGCAGCATCCAGCAGGATAAAAGAACTCTCATCAAACTAAGCAAACAACTCAGAGGACAAATATAGCATACAAAAGCCAAATTTGAGGTAAATGTGGCCTCCCAGGCCAAGGACAATCACAATGCATTATTTAGCTACGTCCACAACTTCAAAGACAATACACAATTGTGCACAGAGATCATTGTTAATGGAGCCACCTGTACTGAGCCAGAATATATAGCAAGCCCACTGGCTGACAAATTCAGCTCCAACTTTACCCCTCTCTCCCCATCAACCTTCCTTCGGGAAATACCATTAAATATAACTCCCCTTGCTATCACTAGGGAACAGGTCCTTAATGCTCTCTCTAAGGCCAAGAACACTGCATCACTGTGCCCAGACAATATCCCAGGATGCCTTCTAAATAACATGAAATATGATCTATCAGGCCCTCTGGAATTGCTATTTATCTGTAGCCTCCAAACAGGCTTCATGCCTCAAGAATGGAGAACAGTAACAGTCAGCCCTCTGCACAAAGGTGGGCCATCTACAGACCCTGGAAACTACAGACTCACAAGTCTCACTAGTCCCATATACAAAGCTATAGAAAGAATTATCATAGAAATGATCAATAGTGACATAAGAATTCTCCAGACACTGAACCCAGCCCATTTTGGTTTCATCAAGGGCAGGTCATGCCTACTCAACATGGTGGATTTCTTTGAGAAGGTCAGTAAAGCAATGGATGAGGGCAAAATGGTTCACACTGCCTGCATTGACCTGGCCAAGGCATTTAACACAGTAACCTCACTTGGAAACTGTTAACAGACACAAGAGGTTAGGTACAATCCCTTATGTTACCTGGTGGATATCCAGCTGGCTCACAGACAGGACCCAAGAAGTTAGAACTGGGTAGTCCACTTCTATAAAGAGGCCAATCACAAGTGGAGTCTCTCAAGGATCAGTCCTGTGACTGCTCCTTCTTGGCATTTACTTCTGTGAAGTCAAGGCCAATGTCAGTGGGCTCTGGTTGACTAAATTTGCAGATGATTCCAAATTAGGAGTTGTCACATCTCCTACCAACATAAATGACCTCCAGGAAGGGCTGACACAAACAACAACTTGTGTCAGAGTCATGGACTTAAACTAAATGCCAAGAAATGCATAATAGTATCCTTCAGGAAGTCATCCAACCCCGGTAACAATCATATTGACAACACATACCTAAGAGCTTAAGCAGTAATCAGGGACTTGGGGACACACATAGACATTAATCTAGACTTTGACCATCACATGTTTACAGCAGTGAGGAAATCATCATATGTTGTGCAACTTGTAAACAACAGTATGGCATCTAAGTTCAAAGAAGTCATTATTCCACTGTATTCAGCATTCATCAGACCTATCATTGAGTACAATGCCCCTTTTGGTATGTATCTAACCAGGCATATCCAACAATCGGAATGTCCACAGAGGTCATAAGTAATATGTCCTATGTAGACAACCTCAAGTCCTTATCTCTGTATTTTGTCTCCTACAGGCTGTGGATGGGAGATCTATGCCTGGCATATAAAGCGTCAGACCTCACTCTGATGGACCTCCTGCATATCTGCAAAATAAACACCACCAGAATTACCCATTCTAAAGACTTAAAGCTTGCCTGTGATATAAATACTGGACCTGTTGGAGAGACAGGTCTGTATCCCAGAGACTACTCCTTCTCTGGAACAGGTTCCCTATCCATGTGAAGCAGAGTTGCTCCCTAATCCAATTCAAGTGTAACTTGGACACTTGGATGGAGAATAGGAAATTCATTCCTGGTTTGGCACCTATATCTCTAATGGACACATGCAGCCTGTAAATAGTTTATCGCACAGGCCTCTGATTGTAAATTATTTCATCTCCCAAGGCCCTGCTTACACTTATCAAGGGTACCAGAACTTGTCAGTGACTTTGGATGCATGGCTAGCCTTACAAAGGCCCTTATGGTCATTAGCCAAGTAAACACCTAGGAACCTATACCTATGTCTCCACTGCTCACCAAAATGGGTAATGCCAGTAACATCACTCATTGTCCTGGGAAGCTGATGCCAGGCATCCACGTTATAGAAATGGTCATCATAAAGGCCCAGAGGGTAGTCATCAAAGTCCCTGTGGAGGAGATACAGGAAAGGCCTGATCTCTCACACACACAGGAGCTGTGATGAACCCAGCATCTAAGAACGTCATGACCACCCAACAAGTCAATTTAAGAAGCAATATAACCCTTTGTACATAGCTGCATGTTAGAACATCACATGATGCACATCATAAGGCAACAGTATCTGCACTATAAGCTTAACTGGTTCCTTACATGAGTGCACTGTGCGGCTCTCATTACTACCAGGATGAGCAGGCTAGGAATCCTTGGGTGTCATACCTCAGTGCTGCATAGTAGTGATTCAGAGATGAACTTGCTAAGTTCCTTCAATACCATGACTGCTATGATACAAGACCTATTTTAGCATGGTCTAAATGGTAGTCACCACACTGTGCGAGGTTGTATCAAGATAAGCAAGTCAGGATTCTGGACTTCACTAAAGACATTGCATTTTGATATAGGCCTACTGATGGAAGACAAAGACACCCAATAATGTACCTCTGCACTGATGCCTTCTCTGGGTTACTGACAGAACTGTCATCTATGGTGGATATCAGCAACAGGGAGAGGGACAAAAAGTAAATATAGATGAGAAAACACACTACAAGGTCATGGCACTTACATGTCCAGATTTATTTTGTTGGGGGACCAGTGGTCTGCGGCAGGGACAAAAGCATGACAGTTACACTTCCTTCTTTGAGGGATGGCAGACTGCAGCCTATGAACACAAATGGCATGGCACAGCAAAATGGCACAATGATCCTTGTACATAAGTGAAGGCAGGGATATACCTACAGAAGCCAGGGAAGGGTCAAGATGTGTACCGTAATACATGCCATCAACACAATGATACAGGACTGTGCCACTGATAACACTGTCACTGTTGCTGATGGGACAGAATGGTGGGGATGGTCACAGCATGATAATGGGCAGGTACATTGCCACCAGACTTGTGGGGATGGGGGCACTGCATAAACATATGAATCATTCGACAATCCTGTACACACATATTGACCAACATCTGTACCCCACAGATGCACACATTTTGTCACTGGTTCATGAGAGTGGCAACTGGAAAATTACAACAGCCAGGAGACTGAGATGTCACTGCAAACACTAGGTACAAATGGCATGTTCATCCTCGACAAAGGCAAAACAGGCAAGGCATTTCTGGATCAGGTGTAGAAGGGAATGGTACAGGACATTAATATAATTTTAGAACCGTAGTTCAGGTCCAGAGAAAGGTAACCAATATGCTACTGCATGTCAAGATCAATGCACAAGACATTTCCAGTGACATGTCTACCACACAGAAATGACTCAGAGAGGTGGAAGAGCTCCTGATATCCTTGACTGGGGAAGGTGGGCAGACCTTCACACCTGGAAGTGGTCTGTACATTAAAGCTGTGCTGGGGATGACTGCCTTTGTGTCTGTATGGAATTGCATGAGGTTAGTACTAGCAAGTATATTTCCATGGTCTACAGTGACCTGCACATAAGGGGTACATATGCAGCAAAACAAATGCCTATTTCTTCTCCAGCTAAGTCCGGGTTGCAACTGCAATGTCCTGCACCTCAATGTATGTATTTGTCCATACACTCCTCAGATATTGTGTAATGTACCAGTGTGTGCACCATGTGTTGTGTCAGGGTGTCCAGGGCATATTTTATCTTTATGCACACAAAGGTTCCCCTTGTGGAGGGTCCAGCATAAAAGAATGGCACATGCCTAAATTCAGCAGATCACCTGAGAATGATGATGATGATGATGATGATGACAATGTGCACATGGTGCAATCAAATGACACAGGCACTGTCAGCAACGCTAATGTTGGAGGGCTCATACACATCACACACATATGATATAATGGAGGACGGAAAGGCCATTCTTCCAGTATCACTAGTCTGTATTGCTGGACATTTTGTTACTGCAATTCCTATCTAGTCTACACAGGTGTCTCTGCTACAGACAGCAAGAGTCGGCTGAATTCTGTATCTGACTTGTATTCAAACACCTAAGGGAAGGTTATGTTGGTGTACACTGCCATCATAACCCCAGGTCTCTCTCTGATTTAGAGGTAACACTGGGCATCAGTTAGCAGATGTGAATATAAGTAATCCAGGTACATTCAGCTGCTATTCATACCATGGTAGAGCTGATGAGTGAAGTGTGAGGCCCATACCTCTCAACCTGGACTCATAAAAAATCTGGACAAAGGCCCATGAAAAATAGCTACAACTGGCCAAAAATTAGTATGCTGATTAACATAACATTTGCATACATAATTATCAAACCCCACACACTCCAGTGGGATTCTGGGATAAAATATTTAAATGCAAATTGAAGAACAGACAAAATACTAAATGCAAAATAAACAGAACAACAATACTGTTTTATTTATATTAATATTTTCTGATTTAGTCCTCAAAGATCTGTCAGTGATTTGCCAGAAAACTATAATTTTATGAGAAACAGACCCATATACCTCTCAATCTCTTAAAGCAAGAAATCTGGACAAAGCCAAAAATAATTTGGGGGGGGGGTGCAAAACAAAGTGACACAGTCAAGTCATCAGAGTGAGATTATATTCAATAACCGAGGAAGTGCCATTTGACTCACTTACTAACCAAACATACATCACCCGAGAAGGTCAATCACCAACTAAATAACTGTAGAAACAGGTTAAACTAAAGATTTTTAAACAAATTGTGAGCAACGTCAGGATTTAAGAAAGTCATGGTTTATAAAGTTTTGCAACAACCCTGCATTAGTATCCCACACAGATATAATACTAGATAGAAATAATACAGTGTATTTACTGTACTAGAACATCAAAGAATTACTCCAAATGTTTCTTATACCTAATCTCTGGTTATTTCTGGCAGACTTTTAAGACTGTAGATAATTTAATACATGAGACAGTTATCTGCTAAAGCTTATCAGTAAGCACTACAACTGCTAGCAAAAACACATTCCTGCAGAGAAGACAACTATAGTAATCTATAGCAATTGTTAATGGACGATTTTGGTGCTACACATTACTATACATTGGCAAATAATGATGTTGTTAATTCAGGCTCACGCCCCCTACTGAATTTATACTTCATATCCATTTTTGCTCAAAAATATTTCTTATATTCTAAACCACTCACAAAGCAAAAATTAATTTCAGCAATGTAGTTTGCTGCCAAGCCTGGACCTTGAACTGTCTATATTAATAAAGCTTTTTCCATAATAGGTAAATGTTTTACTTTTCTCTTGACTGTATTTCCTTTACAACACTCAAGAAATGTATAAAATGTCACTAGGAAATGTTAAAAGAAACACCATTTTAAAGAAATTATGTGTTGTTCTGTGTAATTAATGACATCTACAAGCTTAAATCTTTTGTGACTTTTAAACGACAAATAAGGAATTTCACTGTGGACCCCCCACCCCACCCACACAAACACACACACACACACACACACACACACACACACACACACATATATATATATATATATATATATATATATGTATATATGGATCTACTGAAAAAGACCGAAAATCCACTTGTTCGAAAACAAACAGTGGATTCTCAGTTACGCAAAAGTGCACTTCCGTGAAGTACGGTTCAAAGAACCATTAAAGAACACAGGTGCCGAAGCACACTTCTTCTTTCGGCTTTTCCCTGTTAGGGGTCGCCACAGCAGATCACCTGTCCGATCATGATTGGCAGTGGAGTTTTACAGTGTCGAGTTTCCAGCCCGGCGCCTAAGCTTCCACAGAAGGCACACACACACACTCACACCTAGGGCCAATTTAGTATGTCCAATCCACCTACAGCATGTCTTTGGGATGTGGGAGGAAACCAGAGCACCCAGAGGAAACCCATGCGACCAAAGGGAGGACATGCAGACTCCGCACAGAAGGCACCCCAGCCGAGGATCGAACCAGAGAACCTCTTGCTGTGAGGAGGAAATGCTAACCGGTGCACCAGCACACTTCAGTGGGGAAAGGGAATTTATGTGTTTCCCCACCGTAGTGCGATCTCGGAGTTGGTATATTTAAGTAGGGGGGTGTGGGGGGCTCAGGGGGGCTTGCCCACCTGCAAAAACAATGTCACTGTGTTCTTTATTGGTTCGTTGAACCAATGTTCGCAGAAGTGCACTTTCACGTAACCGCTGGTCTACTCTTTATATTTGAAGAAGTGAGTTTTCGAATATATACAGTAGACCCGTGTATGTATATATATATATATATATATATATATATATATATATATATATATATATATATATGTGTGTATATATGTGTGTGCATATAAGTGAATAAATCTTGAATTTATCATCTTCACCTCATAATGGTCTCTTTTTGCAATTAGTTAATCAAAACAAAAAAAATATAACAATGCCAACAAACTTTGAATAGTGGTACTTTTAGGGGAAGGGTTTTTCATAAGGTAATGTGCAGGGTTGGGCTTAGGAGTAGAGGCAGGGTTAGCACACATAAGTATGGTGGATAGGGATTTTTTGCCAATGATTGCTCACACAAGACAGTTGAGTAAGCAGCAAGAAGGGCAAATGCCAAGAAGGAGTTGAAGTTAACATTCTCTATTATCCATACTACTGGCCAGCACAGAAAGTAAAGAGAGGATTACGAAGCATTATGACTGTCTGAGGCAGTGGATAACAGAGATACACTTAGGAATGGTAAGAAAATGGGGAACACCTTGGAGAGAGGACCAGCTTGTGCAAGAGAAGAGATTCCATCTTAGAAGAGACAGTGGTGCAACAACTGGTTTGAAAAGTTACATATACATGATCTTACTTTGAAACCATACCTCTCAGCTTGCAGAAAATCAAATATCTGGATAAAGGAACTTGAAAAATAAGTACGTCAAGCCATAAATCAGGACAGCAGGTAGTAACTATTTGGTAGTCAAGAGCAACGTAGGGAATATGACTAGAACAAGTCTTATTTCTACCTGTTGTACATCTGTTAGGAAAGATTACTAACTGATAAAAAAAGTCACCTGAAAGTAATTATGAAACACCTAACCAGACTGAATGCAGATCAGCTGCCCCAAATGTCCTACTAAGAGACTTGCTTAGTCAAATGGCCAAATAAACTAAAGGACACCACTGGTCACCTTCATTCATTCGGAAGATGTGTCTGTTGTTCATACTTTATGGCTTCTGGCATTCAGACAGTTTGTTGTCCATCTTATCACATAATGATCTATTCTTAACACATCTAGCGTTCCTATGATGCCAGCATGGAGCATGGTGTTGAATGCCTTACCAAGTCTGGATAACCTGTGTGCACTGCATGCCTGCCACAACTGCCTGTGCAACCCTCTTGAAAAAATTATTCAGATTTAATAGGCATGACTTTCCTTTGACAAGGGGAAGGGTGAACCAGGCTATCAAAGGAAATAGAGTATTACCTGCATAGGATCTGTGAATATTGTTATTCTTTCCCCAATTCTTCTCCATTTCAAATAATCCTGATGTCAGCCCTTTCCAATCCTTTTATCTTGCTTTGGGCACATGACTGTGGCTTTCAGAATTACTAAATTCTCTGCTAAATCTGGTATTTCTGTCTACATGGGGGGAGTCTGTTTCCGTTAATGCTGCTGCTGGGTTCCTGTGACCCTGTCATGAAACCCCTCTTTTCTATATTAATCATGCCATGGGTCCCAGAACTCTAAAATCACCATACCTGTCGGGACATTATTATATAATGTAATACAGCTCCTTAATTTATCAGCTGTGTTTAATTGCCAATAATTACATAAAATTAAAACAGAAAAAAGATTAATGTGGGGGGAGGGGTGGCACTTGAATTGGTGAGCTGCTGTTTCAGTCGAGGGTTAATTACGGAGTTGCATGCTCTCAATGCAGATGGTGGGTACTGATGCACCACAATCTAAAGTGAAAGTTGTCACCTGGGAGACCCAAGCAGAGAAATCAAGCTTGAAAGCTGGGAAAAGGGGCACCACCACTATTATTACAGTGAGCTGAGAGCTGTAAATGGAGCTGAAAGGATATGTTGCAGTGTCAAACACGATTGAAATCAACATGAATGAGAAGGTCTACACTGTACCTGCCCTGAACTTTTCCTGACGTGGAAAACCCACAAGCTTTGCTAACAATACTGACCACTGTCCAACAGTGGATATTTTACCTCTGTTGCAGTTGCTAGTATTTGAACATACAAGTTAACAATAACTGAAACAACCCAATATCTGGGTATTGCTATTAACCTTGCATACAGGGGATCACCATTTCCGTCTGTGATGGCACGGGTAGGATGTTGTTCACTATACAAAATACAAAAGAACAGTTGCGAAAGCAAAATAAATAGTTTGTTTTTTCCTTTTGGACTTTACATTCTGAGAATCTGGCCAGTTGAGCTATGAATCTTTCTTTTACCTGGGGCTGGAGGAGCCAGTCTGAGGAAGTCAAGCTACCGCAATGGAGATAAATTTTCTCATTCTCCCCAGTGTCCACCTGTGCTGCCTGTGACCTATCCTGATCCTGGGTCTGGGATTCCTGGGTATGAGTGTGTGCAAGACACTAGCTGGGCTGGGTGAACCAGTCTAGATTCTGCTTGTCTGCTTTTGCAAGTTGGGTTGCTTCATTAACTTAAATTAAAACAACAATGAGAGTCATCCTCCAGTCCACTCCATTTGCTGGTTGCTGTGTACTGCTGCCTGCTGCTAGTTTAAATTCCAATTCCACCACTGCTGCTCAACCACGTAGTGTATGACTGTACGTGGTAATAACTAGAAAGGTAAACAGACACACCCCTCGAACCTCAGCCAAATTGCAACAGGCTGGGAGTCTGCTAATGTCATTGCACACACCCTGCATGCAATGACATTAGCAACATCTTTGACCAAAAACAAAAAAAAATTTGAAAAAAACCTGGGAAATTCAGGAATTAAAGGGGCCACTTGGGAAATCATGACACCCCATTATTTTGCCCTCACAAAAATTCAGTTGTGTACACTTACCATAAATGTAGATGTTCGAGTGTATTCACTGTTGCAGTCATTACACTTGGGTTATCTGATTGCAGGTAGCCCTCAGTCGGCCTGATTAACAAAGTCGTGGGTCCTGCATTGGTTGCTGTCCCTTCTTCCATGACGTCAGGTCGTCAGGGGTATAAAACATGCAGCTGATGCAATTACATCAGTTTTTCTTGCCCCAGATGTCAGGTGGCCCCCTAATGGAAAGCAATTAAATATACGTCCAACAAAAAAGCAAATACACCAAAAAGGCTTTTAAGCATAGTAAAGGAAAGTAGAGGTATAGCCAAAAGAAGTTAGGGGGCTGGAGGGAGGGTAACCAGGACTGCAACAGTGAATACACTCGAACATCTACATTTATGGTAAGTGTACACAACTGTACTATGATCTTCATGTTTCACTGTTGCAGTCATTACATTTGGGTAGATTTCCAAAGCTATGGTTGGGAGGAGGAATTTAGATAGCATTAGGGCCAGCTATAAGGCCCTGCAAAACTGCAGTGGCAAAGCCAGCTCTGGATTTAGAGAAAATTGGCAAATGATAATGCTTGGTGAAAGTATGTACAGAACTCCAGGTAGCAGCTTCTAGGATGTCCCTGGGAGGGACGCCTCTGAGAAAGGCTGTAGAGGTAGATGCAACCCTGGTGGAGTGAGATCTGATTCCCTGAGGGATAGGTTTTCCATGGTGCTTATAGTAGAAATGAATGCAATGGCTTATACATTTAGAAATGGTTTGCTTTGAAATAGCCTTCCCCTCTGCCCCTACAGCAAATGCCACCAGCAGTTGTTCAGATTTCCTTTGAGGTTTAGTCCAGTCCAAGTAGAATCTAAGTTGTCTGTGCACATCTAAGGAATGCAGTATCCGTTCCCCTTTATTCTGTGGATTGGGAAAGAAGGTTGGCAAATGAATGGACTGATTAAGAGCCACACTGGATACCACCTTGGGCATCAAGGATGGATTGGTTCTGAGGGCACCCTGTCCACATGAAAGATGATGAAAGATGATGAAAGACTCCACTGCCTTAAGGGCCTGTAATTCAGATAACCCTCTAGCTGAAGTGATTGCCAAAAGGAAAGCTGTTTTCCAAGAAATAAATTTTAAGTCTGCAGTAGCAGCTGGCTCGAAAGGAGGTAGAGTGAGTTTCTCCAAGACAAAAGTTAAGGTCCCCGGCAGGGGTTGGAGCTCTCCTGGGTGGTCCCAAATCTTTGGCCCCTCTGAGGAACTCTGAGCAGTGGATGAGAGAAGAGGGGAGGTTTGTGTTATAATGAGCTGAAATGGCTTGAGGCGTGGATTTTAATGGAAGAAAAAGACAGGCCCTTGTGAAGCATCTCAGTTAAGTATTGTAAAATCTGAGGTAAATTGGGCGCTGCTGTGCTCATCCCTTAAGACTGGTTGCAGGCACAGAATATTTTCCATTTTTCAGCATAAGATTTTCTAGTACTAGGCCTCCTTGTCTCTAAAATGATATCCATCACAGGTTTGCTGAGGGATGGTAAAGGAGAGATTAAGTAATTAGCCAGGCTGTAAGGTTCAGTGTTAGAAGCTGAGGGTGCAGAATCTGGTTCTCTTGCTGAGACAGCAGGGAAGGAGTCTGAGGCAGGTGCCATGGAGATAATCGTGACACACTGCACAGGAGGGGGTACCAGTGCTGGTGCGGCCAGTCTGGAGCAATCAAATCATCCTTAGTTTGCCCTGTTTGATTTTTAGTAGTACTTTGGAGAGCAGAGGCAGAGGGGGGAAGGCATAGTCTGATAGGTTTTTCCAGCTGAAGGACAGAGCATCCACTTTCCAGGCTTGTTTGTGGGGAGTCCTTGTGCAAAATTTGTCCAATTGGTAGTTCTGGGGAGAGCAAGCAGGTCTATATCTGGGCTCCCCCATTTGCTTGTCAACATGTTGAAAATCCTTGGTTCCAGTTTCCACTCGTGTGGGTCCATGAGTTTTTTGCTTAGTCCGTCTGCCAGTGTATTTAAATTTCCTGGCAGGAATTGAGCTTGTAGGTGCACTTGGTAGCTCAAGGCCGTGTTCCACAATGCCATGGTTAGTCAGCATAGGGGGTAAGAATGTGTACCCCCTGCTTGTTTACACATAACAGTGGTGTTGTCCGTCTTTACCATTAGTTGTCCTGGAAGAATGTGGTCCTTGAAGGCTGTCAGAGCATTCTGTACAGCTAACATTTCTTTTTGATTGATATGCAGGTGCATTTGACTTGGGTTTCATTTGCCCTGAATGCACTTCCCTGCCTGGTGAGCCCCCCATGCATAGTCTGATTTGTCTGTTGTTAGGGTTTTGGCAGCAGGGGGTAGTGTGAAAGTAGTCCCTTGTTTTGGTGGCAGGCCTCTGCCCACCAAAGGAACTCTAGGCGCAGGCAAGGTATGATAGGAATAACTGTTTCTAGGTCTTGAGAATGTTGACACCATAGGCCTTTTGATACCACTATAGTTTCCTCATATGCAGTCTTGCATATGGAATTAGAAGAATGCAAGAAGCCATGAACCCTAAAGCTTGCAGTATTTGTCTTGCAGATAGCAGGGTTTTTGTGACCACTTGTTTGAAGTAGGTTGTCAAATGAATTTGTTTCTCTGGCGTGAGGTAAGCCATCTGGGAAGTTGTATTCAAGCTTGCTCCCAGGAATATAATTTGTTGACAGGGTACCAGGTGTGATTTCTTTTTGTTTATGGTGTACCCCAGACAAGTTAGAACCCTTTGTACAAAGGCCAGATGATTCAAAAGTATGTCCTGGCTTTCTGCCTGAATTAGACAATCGTCCCGGTATGGGTATATTTGAATACTTCTTTGCCTGCAAAATGCAATAACTGGAGCTAGGCACTTTCTGAATACCCTGAGCACAGTAGATAAGCCAAAGGGCAGTGCATGTAGCCTGCTTTGAAGCGTAGGTATCTTCTGCAAGATTCCCTGATTGGGATGTGCAGGTATGCTTCTTTTAAATCTATTGTTGCCAACCAGGCATCTTTGCCTAGCATAGGAAGTAATTGGTGGAGTCAGCATCTTGAATTTTGGAATCTCCAAAAAGGTGTTTAGAGTAGACAGGTCCAGGATAGGACACCATGAATTGTCTTTCCTGGGTACCAGGAAAAGTCTCGAGTAGAAACCTTGTCTCTTTTCCTCTTCTGGTACCAGTTGAATAGCCCCCATGCTTAAGAGAGAAAGTACTTGTTTTTGGGCCTCTGCCCACTGATTTGGGGGTAGGTCCAGCCACCCGCTTGGTGTTGGCAATGTGTGGAAGTGAAATCTGTATCCCTGAGACACTATATTTAAACCCCATTTGTCCTGGGTAATGAGTTCCCAATTCTTTGCATGAAGAGCAATCTTTCCTCCCAAAGGGGCAGACAGTTGATAAGTGCTTGAAAATTTTAAAAGGAAGTCATTGAGACAGTTTACCATAGGGGGAAGTCTTATTATTCCCAGATTTGGAAGTGGAGGCCCCCCACTGCTTAGTTCTGTGTGTCCCCTGGGACTGAAACCTGGGGTTTTTGCTGTGTTTGGGTTTGGCTTGAGAAGACCTGGAAGGGGCTGGAAAGGACCAATTCTTAGAGGGCCAGTGCCTGCTAAATCTAGGAGGCTGAACCTGTAAAAAATCTTTAACAGTTTGCATAGATTTAGCTTTATCTTCCATCTTTTTAAGAACCTCCTCAGCCTTGTTGCCAAACAGGCGGTCCTGATTTAAAGGAGCATTCAACAATTTAGCTTTAACATGATCAGGCAAAGATTGTACCTTAAGCCAAGCATGCCTTCTGAGCACAGACCCAGTAACAGCAGCCCTGCAAGAGGCTTCTAATGAATCAAAACCATATTGCAAAGTATGTTTTCCTACTTGTTCAGCAGAATACATTAAATCCTGTAATTATTTTCCACACAGTCAGGAATCAACATCATTTTCTGTTTAAGCAGTCCAATAACATGTTGCTGATACTTTAACATATGAAACTGGCAGTTTAAAGCCCTAATGGCCAAGGCTGCAGAAGTGTAATCCTTCTTACCCCATCTATCCAGCACCCTGGAGTCTCTATCAGAAGGGGTAGGATTTTTAGCAGTAGAAGCTTTAATGTCCTTGGGACCCTGTGAAATAGTCTCTGGATCTGCAATAGGATTTTTAAAAAGGAACTTGTGGGACTCAGGGACCCTGTAGTATCTGTCAGGTTTTCAGGGAGCAGGAGGCAGGGAATCAGGGGCCAAACTAGATTCCAAAAAAGCATCATCAACAATGTCTAGTACAGGAGGAACAGCTAAAGGCCTATGCTGAGGTAGGAGAAGGAAATCCCTAAGCCTCTTTTTTGACTCAGAAAAACCCTGGCTTTCCCAGTGGAACTGCTCCCTTAGAGTATGTAAGGTTTCCCCAAAAGAAAAATCCTCAGGAGGGGAAGCAGAGGGAATGCAGCCCTCTGCATCAGAATCTTCATAAGTAGATAAGGGCAAATCCAGATCATCAGAAGAATCAGAAACAACAGAATCCTGATCATAAGATTCATAATCAACTTCAGTCCTAGGCCTCTTGGGGGGGGGGGGTTGGCTACCCCTGATTAGAGTTATTAGACCTTCAGCCATTCTTATCAATTGCTTTTAGGCATAGAGGCCTGAGCATGTGGCCTGGGTGTCAGTTTTTTAGGCATGGATCGAGATTTAGGCCTAAGTAAAGAAGGAGGCATCGGTTTAATATGCAAGTTCGTAGGCCTGAATACACCCTCATAAGCCGGTGCCTGCACGGTGGCTCTGGACCCATCCAAGGTAGAGACAGTCGCGGGTTCCATAGCTGAAGCATCTCGTGGCATACCAGACTCCAAATGGGTCTCAGTAGACGCCTGCGAATCAGAAGTAGCGGGTATCAGGGGCTGCAAAAGCGCCTCTCTGAGTACCGGCGAACTGGCGACTGGCTTAGGAGAAGCGTCGTTGGCAGTTTTGGACCTTGTTAGCCTGTCTCTGTCTTTATCTTTGCATTTTTTCAGAATCCCAGTAGTCAGATGGCTAACTGACGACATTTCTGGATAATTAAACTGAGAACTGAAATATTTAGAGGCGAAAATATACCAACGACAGATAGTGCACTGATTAAATAAAGCACAAAACCGACAGCAAGGTACGTCGTGGTCAGGGCCTAGGCAAGGAATACAGTACGAATGAAAATCTTTATGAGGTATTTGCTTTCCACAAGTAATGCAATTATTAACTTTTACTGACATCGGTAAGGAGCAAGAATAAGTATCCCCAATGGGGTACTTAGCTTTAGTTGAAGACTTCGGTTCTGAAACTCGAAAATGAAAATTTCAGGAGTCGGCCAACCGGCACTTGCGAACTGCTTCTGCTTCGGGCATCGCACGGCAAGAAAGACTGATGTAATGGCGTCGGCTGCATGTTTTATACCCCTGACGACCTGACGTCATGGAAGAAGGGACAGCAACCGATGCAGGACCCAAGACTTTGTTAATCAAGCCGACTGAGGGCTACCTGCACGCAGATAACCCAAAAGTAATGACTGCAACAGTGAAACACGAAGAACATCCAGTAAATACCAAGGAATTTGGTACAGTTGAGAGGTATGGCGAGGCCTGTGAGACAACCAGTAGCACTTGCATAGAGGCATGGAATATAGAGACAGGCAGCAAACAATGCTACCAGATCCATGATAACCTACAGTACATCCATGGTTGCATCCATGAGGTAAAAGGTAACCAGCCTCCATTCTGCCTCCTAATACCATGCTGACCATACCTGTGGGAGGGTCCAGAGGATAGGGGAGGTGATCAGAGGCCATCCCTACAAAAATGAAACATATTTTGTACACTGTATAACTGTAAGCTCTGACTACTGTGACCAATACACTTTAGTGTGTTTTGTCTTATGGCTGTGACCAACAACCACTCTTCAGGCTCCACCCTGGGCCACCTCACCTGCTCAATCTCTCCTGACCACGCAGCTCTACACTACCAGTATCACAATTTACCAGCAGAGCACCACACCTACCCTTGACCATTGTCCAGCTCATAGATGCCATACATCTACTGGCTCCAAGTATGGGACACCACATCAGGGATCCATTGCAAGCTCCTGAAGAGCTACATCAATGCCTACTGCAAACTGATTGTGCCCTAAAATAGCAGGGCAATCCATTACACAAGACTAAAGTGTATAGCGTAATAGTTCCTCCCTAGAGTATGTGATCTCTTGACTCCTCCCAACCTGTCACCAAGAGTGGCTACAGCATCCAATTCTCATGATCCTTGATCATATGACAGCATTGTTATCATCAATCAGTATTTTCTACCTACCTGTGCAAATGATTGCATAGCCTGGGAAAATATTGCATGCATCATTTTTTTCTGCTTTTGTCTATTATTGCTGACAATTGTGGACCAGATGCTTCTTTTCCGGTGCTGTTATGTACTGCCTTGCACAGGATGCCCACTGCAGTTTGTTCCTCCAATTATTTTGTGCCTAACTTCTCCTCTGTTGTTACAACACGTCTCTCAGGCAGTACTGCAGTGTTCTCATGCTGTTGTATCTCACTGCAAAATACTTCCATATACCATGAATATTTAGTTATAGAATTCTGGTGCATACTGAAATATACTACCAGATGTACTTAAGCTGTGGAACCACCCTTCTACAAGTCCAAATACACATTCAATAATGTTGTGTCTGCAAATATGGTTGTGTAGTCCATCTCAGCCATGATCTAGAGGTTCAGATGGTTGTCATCCTCTATGGTTCCAAAGGATATACATCATCACTTTGTAACAACACTGGACAGCAGTATATGTGACCTGTTGCCTGCATGTAACCTGGCCTATATACCAGCCAGTGTGTGTACATACCAAATAGATGACCATGTAGGAAGTTATCCTGCATAAAATGTTGACAGAGGTCACATATGGGTCAAATGTAGGAGTTATAGGAACTGCCTTGGTAGTACATGGACACACTGTATATAATACTCTGCATTGCACACTACCTGGGAAGTGATGGAGTTAAAGCCTTTCTAGATGATACAATGGACAGAATGTAGAACAGGTGAGCCATGGAGGAAATGTGAGTGCAATAAATGAGTCCTAAGATCTCAGGCAAATAGGCTATGTTGTAAAGTTCTTGGTAGTTTTTGTTCTCTCTTCTGCTGTCTGTAGAAACTATATATGTTACCCCCCATGCTGCAGCATCATGTCAAGGAACTGTTGAAGTATTGTGAGGCTAATACCTACAAAATTCTTAACACATTCCCTGTCAGATAGGATCTCAGGCAAATAGGCTATGCTGTAAAGTTCTTGGTAGTTTTTGTTCTCTCTTCTGCTGTCTGTGGAAACTATATATGGTACCCCCCATGCTGCAGCATCATGTCAAGAACTGTTGAAGTATTGTGAGGCCAATACCTACAAAATTCTTAACACATTCCCTGTCAGACGCTGAAAGGTCCCTGTAGCAACAATGACTAATATCCTCTTGTCAACAGGAATATGCAGTCTATGCACCCTACTTGATTCCATATGTGGGCAGCATGCCTGCTAAGTATTTCATGGTCTCCCTGTCCACACTGAAGCAGATAGCAATATCCCATTTGTGGAGTTGATGTAGAGGATGACACACAATGTCTTTAACCCTGACTCCAAAGATGGCCACTAACACCTGTTGTTCAGCTATAGCTGCTGCTATTAACATTGTATTGTTAGTTTGGATACTGTACTCCAAAGATTCCTTGTGTTCAGAATAAACACATAGTGGCATCTTTATATGTCACTGATTCACTTTGTCATGTCTCCTGTCATTATTCGCATACCTTACATACCACACTATTTTTATTATTGCAAGACACTGTTATTGTGTTTCTGAATCACCTTTGCACTGCATATGGTGTTCTTCACACTATTTCACTTAGTGCTATGCATTAAATGTTTCTGAATGCTCCCTCATCGTCACCAAATGTGACTACCATAATATTTTGTTAAAGAAAATTGCAAAAAACAGCTGCATTTAAATCTTACTTGCAAATGAGTCCATCACTGAAATGTATGTCCCAATTGTAGGGGAAAATGTTACATAATACCAATTCACAATGGGAGTCCTATAGATATCCTTTCATTCCTCTCTGAAATATAACACAAATGTATTTAAAAACAACTGTTACATCACCTAATCACAAGCAAAGAGATCTCTCATACTCAATATGAATTTTGGTTACATCATAGTCAGGAAGCAGCTCTTTTATCATTTCTAAATGCCATTAACCAAACAAAAAACAAAGGTCTGCAAACTTCTGCTATGTTTTTAGACCTTTCTAAGGCCTTCAGTACTGTCTGCCACTCACTCCTTCATAATGATTACCAAAAATGGATACCTCTAGCAATACATTAACACATTTCAAAAGCTATGTTTCCAATCATTCACAAGCTGTTACATGATTACAAACCACCTTCAACTTTCTTACCACCAAAACCTTTGTTCCATAGGGTCCCATATTAGGGTCTATTCTAAATCTTTGTCAGGAATATGCATACCAAAATATATAATGCTTCTCTAATTCAATATGCTGACAACTCCACTCTAATTTGCAATTTTAATTCCCTCACTGAACTCCAACATAGTATTCAGAAGAACTTTCATGGCATTGTGGAATGGTTCAAAGACTCCCAGTTATTACTAAATGCAAACAAATCTAAATTATTCTTATTTGGTGCTGGAAAGATATCAGTTACTTCCAGATGTAATACAACATTTGAGCATGTTACCCATGCCAAACTACTTGGAATGATCATAAGTTATAAACTATCCCTTGACAAACATATAGATTACATCACATATAAAACCAAAAACAAAAATGTCTTGCTGTATAAATCCAAACTCTTCTTAACTTAATTACTACAGCACAGACTTTACTCCTCCCAGTACTTCTGTACTCTTCACCCATTGTAATTAATATACCTAAGACACAGCCACATAAACTTGAACATACCTTCAACAAAATTGCCATACCACACCTATCATTTTGTCCTAGAAAAACTAAACTGGTTAGAACTGCCACAGTTACTGACTCTAAGTCAGCTAAAAATTACACACAAAATATTTACCAACTTAACAATGCCCAGCCCTGACCAGCCTAACAGGTAAGTACACTACAGCTAGAAAACTATGATCTCCAATTCATAATATCTTACTATTAACTAAATCAAACAATCTTCATGGTAACTCACTATATAGTGTTTATGTAGCCAAATTATGTAAAGCCATTCCAACTCACATTACAAATGAAACTAATCACAATATTTTATTGTTAACCTAAAAAAAACTCCCTAGCACAAATGAGGACCTGCTCTTGTACTGTTAACAGTACCCATTCCTTACCCACATATTAAATATTCACGATATACTAATTTCTCCAAATCATCTAGCACACTTTGCCTTAACCCATGAAAGACAGACCCCCCACACACACTCCAATCACTTGCAACATACTTAACCTTTATTACCTTATTCCTTCCTTCTGTATTATTTCAACATACTGATTACCTTGACTGCTGCGGTGGTGGTGCTGCGGGTAGCGCTGTCGCCTCACAGTAAGACGTCATGTTCGATTCTCAGCTAAAGCATCTTCTGTGTGGAGGCATGCATGAATGGGCGTACCTTCGTTGAAGGTTGTGCGTCAGGGCTGGCAACTCGGTACGTAAAAATCTACTGCCAATCATTAGTGGACCGGAGTTCCGCTGTGGCGACCCCTAACCAGGAAAAGCCGAAAGAGACAACAACTGATTACCTTGACTATATTCTTTTTCTTGTAACATATTCAGTATTTGTACACCTTATAGGTTCATAGATAAGTATAAAGCTAGCTGCCCTTGTGTGCCATTTTATGCCTAGCCAGTTTCATTTTCAAAGTGAGAATCAAACACTTTGTATCTTGTATCTGTGAGGTAAATGCCTAAACCATTATACCAAATGACACCCCTAAAGTCATGTACTAGGCTAGCTGCCCTTGTAGGCCACTTTAAGCCTAGCCACTTTTCTATCAAAGATGAGAATCAACCTCTGTAACTTATGTCTGCAAGGTGAACACCTTAAGTATTTATGCCAACCCCCAATCCATTCATCTCTTATTTTGTTAATACACTGAATATCATTTCTTCCTCAAATGTTCTTTTTGTTTAATTGTACTTATATCATTCTTCCTGAGCTCAGTTGCTCTCATCATCTTTCACTCATATTTTCTACATGCAAATGCACTTATGTGATAATGCGGGTCACATTACACCACATTACTGCAAAACTATTTCTTAGATATATGTAACATTTATGTTTGTTTGTTAATACTTTGTAACTATTTAAGCAATAATCCAAGTCTGGGTGTGGGTATCACAGGATTTATTCACTTTTTGTGTGTCTTGATCATGAGGGTAGAACCTGAGTGATTAAACAAAGCCATCCCTGGGCAAATTCTGTGATACCCATACCCAGGAGGGGATTATTACTATTATACAATGATATTATTTAAGAAAGAAATCACTTATCATTTTTAAATAGTCTAATTGTATAAGCACACTTTAGTGGTCTTCTGCTTCTTGTACTGCACAGAAATGTATTCTGCATTCATACCTTCGTCTGTATGTTTGCACAGTACATCACTGCAGTGCAGGAGAAACTGGTAAATAGGGAGCAGACTGTCCCCCTTTCTCTCTCTCTCTCATTTTATTCTCCTTTAAAATAGCCAATTAAATGGTTTTGGAACTATGAAGCTCTAATGCCTGGTATTATTAACTGACAAAACTTGTCAGTGAGCTATCAGAAAATGAAAACTTTTACTTGGGACATGGTAACAATATGAGGAAATCTAGCACATCAGGTAAACATCTGGGCAGTTTAGAGGTATGTCAGTACGATTGATCATATTGCTGGTAATTGTAAATCTAAACTGTTCAGACTTAGTTTTGCCCTGTTCCATGCACAAACTAAACTAGAATTATTGTAATAGAAAGTTGCCTGCTAAAGAAGATTTGAGCAGCCAGACTTTTTGCGTTTGGGATATGCTTGATTTACAATGGGCACACTGATTGGGTGTCCAATCAGCATGCACACTTTTGAATACTAATGGGTATACTGTATAACATCTGTTTTTTTTTCTCCAATATATTTGGAGTTTTCTTCCCTGGAATGTCCACTGAAATTGTGTTTTGCTCATTTGGATTATTCTGGTTAACATATGTAAACCAAATAAATAAATAAATATGCAAAATAGGAAAGAAATTGCTCTACTGGGAAAAACGCTATAAGAACAAAGCTAATTTGAAAGAAATTTCTCTCTGGAGGAAAAACAAAACTTTAAGAACAAAGTTAACTTGACAGTCTCTTTTACAGTAGTCTAGCTAAAGCTTTCCCACCTGAATAAAAAGAAGTTATGTACTTACCATAAAGTTCCATGTTTGTAGTCCATCTCGCCTACATTCTTGCTGGATGGGTTCGGAGCCAGTTGATACTAATGCTCGAGAGCTTTTACTGGCTCGAGGCTAGCCCCTATCCCATGGTGCCTCACGGCAATTCCCCAGATCTAGTTTGCAAGAAAGCAATAAGTATCTATCAGGTAAGAAAATATCAGAGCTGCATATACACAGACAAAGGATTTTGAAATATTATCCATGCCAGGTGGACAACAAATGAGAACCAGGTCAGGCAGCACCAGTATAGTCCACCAGATCCCCCAGAAACAGGAAGGGGGTTGGAGGGAGGGATGCAAGAATGTAGGCGAGATGGACTACAAACATGGAACATTATGGTAAGTACATAACTTCTTTATGTTATGTAGTCCTATCTCGCCGTAATTCTTGCTGGATGGGACAGTGTCCCTAGCACCTGTATCCTGGGTGGTTCAAGCTAAGAGACACTTCAGCACAGTGGACCCAAAGGAAGACATGTCCCAGGAGGCCAAATCCAATTTGTAATGAGTGACAAAAGTATGTGGTCTTGCCTAAGCAGCTGCTGCGCAAATAGTATCAATTGGGAGCCTAGATCAAAAGGCACATGAAGTAGATACAGCTCTAGTAGAATGGCCTTTTTCTTTGATGGGTAAATGTTTTCCAGCTGATTGATAAGCAAAGGAAATGCAATCCGAAAGCCATTTTGAAAGAGCAACCTTGGAAACAGGCAAACATTTCTTCTTGTCAGAAAAAGAAACAAATAATTGATCTGGTTTTCTGAATTCTTTAGTCCTGTGTAAATAAAATCTGAGAATTCTGTGAACGTCTAACTGGTGTAGTCTATACTCAGATTTATTAGAGTGGTTTGGAAAAAACACAGGTAGCTCAATAGTAGTATTCAGATTGTGCTCTGAGCATACCTTGGGAAGAAAGGAAGGGTTTGTCCTGAGTGAGACTATCCTTGTGAAAAATAATGTAAGGAGGTCGAACAGTAGGAGCTTGCAGTTCTGAGACTCTCCTAGCAGATGTTATGGCTACTAAGAATAGTGTTTTCCATGACAACAATTTTAGGTCTGATGAAGAGGATGGTTCAAAGGGTGCAGACATCAAAGATGAGAGGACTAAGTTTAAGTCCCAGGGTTCTAATGGCTGTTTGATTGGAGGCCTGAGAATAAGAACTCCTTTTAAGAAGGTTTTACACGAGTGTTGCATGACTTGATTTCCCATGAAGCCAAAATGGAAATTGGAAATGGCAGCTAACTGAACTCTAACTGTAGCGGCTGCAGCTCCTTCAAGAAAAATTGACACTAGGAAGGATAGGATAGATTCTATAGGAGCTATATATGGATCTACGTCCTGGTTCATAGCCCAAATCAAAAACCTTTTCCATTTGCTGGAGTATAACTTCTGAGTGGAAGGTTTATGGGATGAAATTAGAATGTGTTTGACAGAAGGGGATAGGGGAATACACCTGGCTATTCGTGGAACTGGAGCAGCCATGCTGTCGGTTTGAGGGTGTGGATGCTGGGGTGGAACTGTCTCGATTGATGAATCAAGAGGTCTGGAGATGGGTCCAGAATCCATGGTTCCTCTAAAAGGTAGGGCCACAGGAAGGGAAACCAAACTTGTTGAGGCCAGTAAGGAGCAATGTGGATCAGGGAACTCCTCAACTGTTTTGCTTTCTGTATTACCTTCTGGATGAGAGAAAAAGGTGGAAAGGCATAAAGAAGTCCCAGGGGCCAATCATGGACTTGAGCTTCCCTGGGTGACATCCCCGGATGGGGAATGAGGGCAAAGCAGCTGCTGCATTTGGTGTTCAGGTGAGTGGCGAATAGGTTGCAGCAAGGCTGGCCCCATCTGTGAAAGATTTCTTTCCCAACTTTTGGATTCAGGGACCACTCATGAGGCATTAGAATTGCTCAGCTGTTTGTCTGCTATTACGTTGGATTTCCCTGGGATGTGCGTTGCTATCAGGAAGCGTTGAGTATTCATTGCCCATTTCCAAACTCTTAAGGCCCCCCTTGCTTGTTTATGTACCACACGACAGACATGTTGTCTGACTGTATCACAATTGTCCCGGTGGGAAGGGAGCTGTGAAGTGCTTGCAATGCCTACAGCACCGCTCTCATCTCCAGAACAATGATGTGCAAGTGATTCTGCCAGGTACCTTGGACCGTCATTCCCAGATAATGCCCCCCACCCTATCTGGGAAGCGTCCGTGGTCAAAACCGCTTTCTCTTGGGGAGGAACAAGTGGATGACCTAGGAGAAGTTGTTCTGTGTGCAACCACCATGTCAGATCCTTCTTGCAAGTGTTTGCTATAAAAATCTGGTGAGACAATGGAAGGTCTTGCATCAGCCATTGGGAAAATAGCCACTGAAGTATCCTCATGTGCAGACAAGCAAGAGGAACTAATAGGATGTAGGAAGCCGTATTCCCTAGGACTTGAAGGACTACTCTGGCCTGAACTTTTTGTTTGTTTAGCAAGGATCTGACTTGACTGCGTAGAGACTCTACTCTTTCTGTTGTTAGTCTTGCTGACATGGTGGTGATGTCTATTTCTGAGCCTAAATATACAATGTGCTGCGAAGGAAATAAGGCTGACTTTTTTAGGTTGACAGTGAAGCCTAGACTGGCGCAAAAGGATAGAGTCTCTATCCTATGCTGAAGAAAAGGTACGCTTCCCATACCTATCCATCATCCTGGACTCCTTGTTAGGAGGATGGATATCAGAAGATGTTTCGGATAACTCCTTCTTGGGGGCCGCTGCTACAACCATAGCATCAACGGGAACTCCTTTACTGAGAAAAGTCTTGTCCTCAGGTGCTGTCATAAACTTATTTGGCCTCCTCGGGACAGGCTCCACTGAGTCTGAGGAGGTCCAGGCTTTCCGCGATATGACCACTAAGAGTTGGTCATAAGGCGGTGTCACCCAGGAGGTGGAAGGTCGGGAACCAAAGGCCTCAAGATACACTGATTCATCCTCAGTAGGGTTAGAGGTCTTCCAATCACCCCTCTGTCTAAGGATTTCTAGGATGTCAGAAAAGGAGACATCCTCAGAAAGGGATCTAGGGGACCCTTCTGATTCCTCTAAATCAGTGTCTGACGTGACAGACTCAGGTGAGTCAACATGCTTCCTCTTACACAGCCTCTTCCAAGGGAGCTCTCCAGTGGGATAATCTGGGGAGGTCTCGGAAGAGGGGGCACCTCCAATGGGGGCTACTTACTTGGGCCTCTGGTTCCCTATGCTGTGGGCGTGGCAGGGGGAAGAGGATGCTGCCTGCTGCTGGTGGAACAGGTTCCAAAGGTATGGCTTTAGCAGAGGACAAAGCCTTCTCTATAGCTTCGAAAGCCTTTCACCCTCACTCTGAAGACCTCCGCTCCGAGGGGATGGATGGTCGGCTCCTAGCAAGGGGGAATGGCTCTAAAGCAGAAGTGGGAGCTGAGCTGAGGTGAGCCAAGGCTTCGAGAGGGAGGGTCGGTTCGGACAAGAAGCCAGGGTGACTGTCCCCCTTGGAGTCGACTCAAGAGTGTCGGCTCCCAAATCCCTTGGCTCCAGACTGAGCCATTGAGGATAGAGTAATTGGATCCGAGGAAACGGGTTGAATCCCCGGAGCCGACGGGTCCAGGACAGAAGAACCTTAAGTAACAGGCTCCGAGAGTGAAGCAGTCGGAGGAGGAACTGTGGCAGGCAAGGGGGTCAGCTCTGAAGCTTTTGGGTCCGGAGGGACCAATTTTCTTGCCAGAGCTGGACCTGAAAGCAACCTCTTCACCACCCACTCGATGTCCTCATCTGACAGAGTCTTGGAAGATCTGGTGGAGACAGAAGGAGATCTCCTCCTCTCCAAAATAGGAGATCTCAAGGTGGGTGACGCAACATCAATGTCCGGTAAAAGTTTTGGTACAGAAGGTTGCCTCGGCACCGAGGAGACCAACGGCACCGATATGGATTAAGCTGAATCGGAGCCCAAACTTCTTGGCTCTGACACTTTGGTCTTTTTTGTCAGCTCCGAAGCTGGGGCCGAAGATTTTCTCTTAGAAGATTTAGGAGCTGCCTGACCGAGTTCCAGCTGTTCTTGTATACATATTTGCAATTATTGCATCTGCTTTGCTCCTGATGACAGAAGGAGCTCAGGGACATTATTTCCAAGCCTTGCTAGAGACTACCAATCACTGGAAAGTCTGAAAAATGATTTTTTAGGAGACAGCTTGAGATTAGTGGTACTGCTTTCATCCTGGCAAGAGAAGGTTCATGAAGACATTGATTTGTGACAATTTCTGACTGTTCAGTGTGTATGGGAATTCCCTGACTGATCTGGGTTTGAACCATTGCACAGTTTATCCCCCTCACACTGAGCTTCTGCATGTGCTATCTAGGGCATCTGCCAGAAGGCTACAACAAGCCTACAGACCCATACATTTGGGACAAGACTGCTGATCACTAAAGAGTCTGTCACCTGCTTCTCAGGAACCAACTCTGTTTTGCTTACGGTGAGAAAAGGGTACACAAGAGGATATTGATTTCTAGCTGAGTCTATCTGTGGTGAGACCAGAACTAGTAGTAGTCAGTTAGTAGCCAATAATAATAACACTGCTATTTATCATTCTTGGTAAACTTAATTCTGTCTTTTCATTGAGTACTGCTAGATTGGTCATCATCTAACTTAACTCCACAGTAATATCCTAAAACTTCATTTACAAATCTTCCTGGTCTTCTTTAGTAGTCTCGCTCCAACCTTTGAGTACTATGACCAACCCCTTTCCTTCACTGGATTTCTGATATATACATGTCACATACAAATATACACGTGTGCGTGTATGTCTCTATTGTATGTATCTGTGTGCATATGTCTGCATACATACTCGTAAAACAGAAATATGAAGCTACATGTAGATGTAAAGTTGTGTACCTACCATAAATGCAGATGTTTGAGTGTATTCACTGTTGCAGTCATTTCAATTGGGTTATCCTGCTGGCAGGCTACCCACAGTCGGCCCGAGTTCCAAAGTCTAGGTCCGGCGTCAGTTGCTGTCGCCTCCTCCCTGATGTCAGTGCGCCAGGGGTATAAAAGATGCAGCCGACGCCATTTTGTTCAGTTTTTCTTGCCCCAGATGTCAGGTGCCCCTAAAATGGTAGGCTAAATTATGCCAATAAGCATGCATGCACAAAAAACAACTTTTCCTTCATCTACAAGCAAATGCACCACATAGGTTATATAGAGTAGAAAAGTACAGATAGGTCCCAGCAAAGAAAAAAGGGGGGATGGTGGGAGGGTAACCTGGACTGCAACAGTGAATACACTCGAACATCTACATTTATTGTAGGAACACAACTGTACTATGTTCATCGTGTTTCACTGTTGCAGTCATTACAATTGGGTTGAATCCCAAACCTAAGGTTGGGAGGCTGGAGCTACATAGGATTAGGAGAGGATCAGGCCCTGCAGAACTGCAGTGGCAAAGCCTGCCCTGGATTTAGAGTAGAGCGGTAAGTGATAGTGCTTTGTAAAGGTATGCATTGAACTCCAAGTTGCAGCCTCTAAGATGTCTTTGGTTGATACTACTCTGCGGAAGGCTGCTGAAGTGGCTGCTGCTCTGGTTGAATGTGGCCTAATGCCCTTAGGCACTGATTTGCCATGCTGTGAATAGCAGAAATGAATGCAATGGCCTATCCACTTTGAAATAGTCTGTTTTGAGATAGGCTTTCCTTGTGGTACTGCAGCATATGCCACTAGAAGTTGTTCAGTCTTTCTGAAAGCTTTGATTCTGTCCAAGTAGAAGCGTAGCTGTCTGTGAATGTCCAAAGTATGCAGAATCCTTATACCCTTATTCTGTGGGTTTGGATAAAAAGTAGGCAAATGAATTGTTTGGTTAAGGGCCACACTGGACACTACCTTAGGCATAAATGTAGGGTTTGTCCTCAGCGAAATCCTGTCAGGATGGAAAATGATAAAAGGTTCCACAGCCATGAGTGCCTGTAACTCTGTGACTCTTCTAGCGGAGGTTATTGCAAGGAGCAGAGCTGTTTTCCAGGATAAGAATTTTATATCAGCTACAGAGGCTGGCTCAAACGGAGGCAGTGTGAGTTTTTCCAAGACATAGTTGAGGTCCCATGCAGGTATTGGTGCTCTCCTTGGAGGTCTTATGTTTTTGGCCCCTCTGAGGTACTGCCTTAGTAACGGATGAGAAAAAAATAGGTGGTTCTGTATTGTAATGAGCTGAAATGGTAGAGGCATGCATTTTAATTGATGAAAAGGAAAGGCCTTTATCCAGCATCTCAGTTAAGTATTGCAAAATCTGAGGAATATTTGGAACAATCATGTCAATACCTTGTGCTTGGTTCCAAGCACAGAATCTCTTCCATTTGTCTGCATAAGATTTTCTGGTGCTAGGCCTCCTGGCCTCCAAAATAACATCCATCACTGCTTTAGAGAGAGGTGTGTCTTGAGAGGCTACATTATCTGCTATGCTGCCAGGTTTAAGGTCTGGAGTTGGCTGTGCAGTATCTGACTGTCTTGTTGGGTTAATAAGTGAGGAATGTGAGGTAATGTCCAGGCTGGGTAGTGAGACAAGCTCTTTAGGATTGGGTACTAGTGCTGGCAGGGCCAGTCTGGGGCAATCAGTATCATTTTTGGCTTCTCTTGTCTGACCTTGAGGAGTACCCTGGGGAGGAGAGGCAGAGGAGGAAAGGCATATATTGTTAGATATTTCCAGCTGAAAGATAGAGCAGCCACTTTCCATGCTTGCTTGTGATAAGTCCTTGTGCAGAATCTTTGTAGTTGGTAGTTGTGAGGGGAGGCAAATAGGTCTATGTCCGGGCACTCCCAGGTCCTTGTTATCATGCTGAAGACTTGTGGATCCAATTTCCACTCGTGGGGATCCATTGGGTTTCTGCTTAGTTCATCTGCCACAGTATTTGTCCTTGGCAGGAATTGTGCTTGCAGATGTACTTGGTAAGTCAAAGCTGTGTCCCACAAGTTCATGGCTAGCCTGCAGAGGGGGAAGGAATGTGTGCCTCCCTGCTTGTTTATGTACCACACGACTGTAGTATTGTCCATCTTTATTAGTAGTTGTCCTGGATGAAGTAGATCCTTGAAGGCTGTCAGGGCATTCTGAACAGCTAGCATCTCTTTTTGATTGATATGTAGATGCATTTGACTTGTGGACCATGTGCCCTGAATACATCTTCCTGCCATATGGGCCCCCCAGGCGTAATCTGATGCATCTGTTGTCAATGTCTGCCTGGCTGTGGGTAAGGTGAATGGCTGTCCCGTGTTGTGGTGACAGACTTTTGCCCACCATCGAAAAGTACAGTTTTGTACCTACCATAAATGTAGATGTTCGAGTGCTAATACAGCTGCAGTAATCACAGATGGGTTCTCTGCCGTCAGGCGGGTCCTCGGTCGGCCGAATTCCAAAGTCTAGGTCCCAAGGCCGGTTGTTGTCGCTTTCTCCTGACGTCAGTGAGGCCGGAGTATATAAGACACAGCCGACGCCATGTTCTTCAGTCTTTCTTGCCCCAGATGTCAGGTGCCCCCAGAAGGAAGGCAATACATAAATTATGTTTATATGTATATACATGCAATGCAATATAATCCAAAATCAGTAGTTGCAAGCAAATAAACCAAAGAAGGATAACCCAGTCAGGTTGTATGAAGAGGGTGTTAGGCCCCATGCCTTTACCAAGTGGGGAAGGAGGGAGGGAATGTACTGCAGTTGTATTAGCACTCAACATCTACATTTATGGTAGGTACAAAACTGTACTATGTTCATCGTGCATACAGCTGCAGTAATCACAGATGGGTAGAGTCCCAAAGCTACGCACAGGGTGGTAGGTACTAGGAGGAACTGGGTTGAGCCAGAATGCCCTGCAACACAGCAGTGGAAAAGCCTGCTCTAGTTCTGGAATATAAAGGCAGGTGGTAGTGTTTTGTGAAGGTATGTACAGAACTCCAAGTGGCTGCCTCCAAAATATCTTTGGTAGGAACTCCTCTGAGGAAGGCTGTAGAGGTAGCTGTGGCCCTGCTGGAGTGTGATCTGATACCTGTAGGAACAGATTTCCCATGATAGGAATAACAAAACCGTATGCAGTGGCCTATCCACTTTGAAATAGTCTGCTTGGTAACTGGCTTCCCTTGAGCCCCTACAGCATAGGACACAAAGAGTTGTTCTGATTTCCTGAAGGACTTTGTTCTGTCCAAATAATAACGTAGCTGCCTATGGATGTCTAAAGAGTGTAGCAGCCTTTCCCCTTTGTTTTGAGGATTGGGGTAAAAGGTAGGTAGGTGTATGGCTTGATTTAAAGCTACCCTGGATACCACTTTAGGCATAAATGACGGGTTGGTACAAAGGGAAACCCTGTCCTGATGGAAGATGAGAAAGGGCTGCACCGCCATGAGGGCCTGTAGTTCCGAAACCCTACGAGCTGAAGTGATAGCCAGAAGGAAGGCTGTTTTCCAGGACAGATATTGCAAATCTGTTGAGGCAGCTGGTTCAAAAGGAGGCAATGTTAACTTTTCTAGTACGTTGGAAGCAGTTCTACGCAGGACCCATTATTTTCCCAAGACCATGTGGGAGGAAACAACAGCACAAGCGTAATCGGAGGGGCCGAGGAGGCGAACGCTGACGGCAACCTAACTACACTGATCCAGTTGCTATTAGGCAGGATGGACACCTTAACACAGCGTATGGATCAATGGGACAACAAGATCGGAGGGCCTAAAGTACCGGATGGGCGTAAGGAAGACGCCGAGACTTGGGATATCACCAGTCACAGTGCAACTGGAACGAGACACTACGGTTTTTACAGCTATCGCCTGGTTATTGGATTATTTTTATCACTTCTGCACTAGCTTCCTTCGGGGTTTTATATTTCAACAGTTTGTTTGGCAGTTTTCGTGTAGCGTTTGGTATGGCCAACGTTGGAAGCAGTTCTACGCAGGACCCATTATTTTCCCAAGACCATGTGGGAGGAAACAACAGCACAAGCGTAATCGGAGGGGCCGAGGAGGCAAATGCTGACGGCAACCTAACTACACTGATCCAGTTGCTATTAGGCAGGATGGACACCTTAACACAGCGTATGGATCAATGGGACAACAAGATCGGAGGGCCTAAAGTACCGGATGGGCGTAAGGAAGACGCCGAGACTTGGGATATCACCAGTCACAGTGCAACTGGAACGAGACACTACGGTTTTTACAGCTATCGCCTGGTTATTGGATTATTTTTATCACTTCTGCACTAGCTTCCTTCGGGGTTTTATATTTCAACAGTTTGTTTGGCAGTTTTCGTGTAGCGTTTGGTATGGCCAACGTTGGAAGCAGTTCTACGCAGGACCCATTATTTTCCCAAGACCATGTGGGAGGAAACAACAGCACAAGCGTAATCGGAGGGGCCGAGGAGGCGAACGCTGACGGCAACCTAACTACACTGATCCAGTTGCTATTAGGCAGGATGGACACCTTAACACAGCGTATGGATCAATGGGACAACAAGATCGGAGGGCCTAAAGTACCGGATGGGCGTAAGGAAGACGCCGAGACTTGGGATATCACCAGTCACAGTGCAACTGGAACGAGACACTACGGTTTTTACAGCTATCGCCTGGTTATTGGATTATTTTTATCACTTCTGCACTAGCTTCCTTCGGGGTTTTATATTTCAACAGTTTGTTTGGCAGTTTTCGTGTAACTTTTCTAGTATGTAATTAAGATCCCAGGCTGGTATTGGTTGTTTCCTTGGTGGTCTTGTATTCTTAGTCCCTCTGAGGAACTGTCGTAAGAGTGGGTGAGAAAATAAAGGAGGATCCATGTTGAATTCTGCAGAAATGGCTGAGGCATGGATTTTTATGGAAGAAAATGAAAGTCCACTGTTCAGCAGCTCAGCTAGATACTGTAGTACCTGAGGCAAGTTCAGTTTTCTAGGGTCCTGGCCTTTTTTCTCATTCCAAGAGCAAAACCGCTTCCATTTTGCAGAGTAAGCTTTTCTAGTAGATGGCCTTCTGGCCTCCAAAATGACATCCTGCACCTCCTTGGAGAGTAGGGTCTGTTGTGGTGTTAAGGAATTTTCCATGCAGCGAGATTGAGTGTTTTCAGCTGACTGTGAAGAGTTTTGTAGCTGTGCTGAGTCAGCAGAAGAGGCATTAGAGGCAGGGACCAGGGAGGAGTATGTGTTAGGCTCCTCAGGAGTGGGTACCAGTGTTGCCTTGGCCAATCTGGAGCAATCAGTATCATCTTCGGTCTGTCTGCTCTTGCTTTCAAAAGCACCTTGGGCAGAAGAGGCAGAGGTGGGAATGCGTAAACTCTCCATGCTGTCCAACTGAATGAAAGGGCGTCCACTCTCCAGGCCTTTGGATGAAAGGTCCTCGAACAAAACTTTTCCAATTGATGATTCCTGTGGGAGGCAAAAAGATCTATGTCTGGCCTCCCCCACGCTTGGATTATCTCTGTAAACACCTGAGGATGCAACTTCCATTCGTGTGGATCTGCCATATTTCTGCTTAGATTGTCTGCCAGCGTGTTTTCCAATCCTGGCAAGTACTGTGCTTGAAGTTCGATTTGCCATTCCAGAGCCAAGTTCCAAAGAGTCATGGCTAGTCTGCACAAGGGGTATGAATGTGTTCCTCCTTGTTTGTTTATGTACCACATTACTGTGGTGTTGTCTGTTCTTATCAGTAATTGTCCTGGATGCAGGAAGTCCTTGAAAGCTGTAATTGCATTTATTACTGCTAGCATTTCGTTTTGATTGATGTGAAGGTGCTTTTCCTTTTGGGACCATTTGCCCTGAATGCACCTGTCCGTCATGTGCGCCCCCCAGGCGTAATCTGAGGCGTCTGTTGTGATGACTTGCTTTGCTTGAGGCTTGCAGAATGGGAGGCCTGTATTTGCTTGACATGCTTGGGCCCACCATAGAAATTCCTTTTGCAAACATGGAATTATTGGTATTATTGTTTCCAAACTGTGTCTGTGTTGAGACCATAGGTTTTTAAGGTACCATTGAAGTTTCCTCATATGCAGCTTTGCACATGGGATTAAAAGAATGCAAGATGCCATGAAGCCCAGAGCCTGCAGGATTTTCCCTTGCAGTAAGCTTGGTACATTTTGCTAGTATTTTGAAGTACTGAGTTAGTTGCCCCTGTTTTTTCTGGCGTAAGATAGGCCATCTGGGTGTTTGTGTCCAAGTTGGCACCCAGGAAAGTTATTTTCTGAGATGGTGTTAGCCTGGATTTCTCTTTGTTGATTGTGTATCCCAGAGAATGCAGTAACCGTGTTACATATGCCAGATGTTCCAGAAGTATGTGCTTGCTGTCCGCTTGGATCAGGCAGTCGTCCAAATAAGGGTAAATTTGTATCCCTTGAAGTCTGCAGTAGGATATCACTGATGCCAGGCACTTTGTGAATACTCTGGGCGCAGTAGATAAGCCAAAGGGCAATGCAGAGAACTGATAGTGGATTGAACCTGCAAGAAATCTGAGGTATCTCCTGCAGCTTTGTCTGATTGGGACATGCAGGTATGCCTCCTTGAGGTCCAATGTTACCAGCCAAAACTCCTTGCCCAGCATGGGAAGAAGCTGCTGTAATGTGAGCATCTTGAATTTTGGTACGAGTAAAAATGTGTTTAGGATGGATAAGTCCAAAATGGGTCTCCAGTCGGTTCCTTTCCTTGGTACCAGAAAAAGTCTTGAATAAAAACCTTGACCTTGTTCGTGAGTAGGTACCTCTTGAATAGCTCTCATGCTTATGAGCTTTGAAATTTGTAGTTGTGCCTCTGCCCTTTGATTGTGTGGCAGGTTTGGCATGCCTCTCATTTTTGGAAGAGTGTGGAATTGAAATTTGTAGCCTCTGTTTATAATGTCCAGGATCCATTTGTCTGTTGTGACAATATGCCAATTTCTTGCAAATAATGCTAGCTTTCCTCCCAAAGGTGCTGCCAGCTGAGACCTGCTTGGTATGGAAATGAGGGAGTCATTGGGTTTGTTTCCTGTATTGTTGTGCACTGTCTTCGCCACCTCTTGGTGCTGGAGTTTGCCATTGTCGGCCTCTATATGATCCTTGTGATTGCCCTCTGCCCCTTGTGCGCCTGTATCTACCTCTTTGGGGCTTGTCAGTGGCTGGAAAGGACCAGTTTTTTGAAGGCCAATTTCTGCTAAAACGTGGTGGTTGGACCTGTAAAAAAGCTTTGACAGTTTGCATAGATTTGGCTTTTTCTTCCATTTTCCGTAATATCTCCTCAGCATTAGTACCAAACAGCACATCCTTTTGTAAAGGAGCATCTAGAAGTTTAGCTTTCACATGATCAGGCAAGTTTTGTTCCCTAAGCCAGGCATGTCTGCGAATGACTGATCCTGTAGCAGCCGCTCTACTTGAGGCCTCTAGGGCATCATAACCACATTGTAAGGTGTGTTTACCCACTTGCTCTGCACTATGCATCATATCCTGCAACTCCTTCAAATCTGGTTGTTCAGGTTGAGACATTTTATTCCTTAATTGTGATAACAGGAACTGTTGATATTTAAGCATATGAAACTGACAATTTAAGGCCCTCATGGCTAGGGTGGCCGAGGTATATACCTTTTTCCCCACCTTTCTAAAGATCTTGACTCTCTTCGCAGGAAGTGGATTCTTGGCAGTGGAGGCCTTCAATCCCTTGGGGCCTTGAGAAATGGTTTCAGGGTCAGCATTATGGCTTTTGAAGAGAAATTGGTGAGAGTTAGGAACTCTGTAGTACCTATCAGGTTTGACTGGTGCAGGAGGCAGAGAATCCGGGTTAAGGCAAGCCTCCGAATAAACATCATCAAGTATGTCCAAAACAGGAGGTATCGCCAGAGGTCTGTGTTGAGGTAACAAAAGAAATTCCCTAAGTCTTTTCTTGGAATCGGAAAAGTCTTGGCCTTCCCAATGGAAGTGTTCCCTCAAAGTGTGCAAGGTTTCCCCAAAGGAAAAATCCTAGGAGGAGATACAGAAGGAATGGACTGCTCTGCATCCGAATCCTCAAAAGGGGAGTAAGAGTGTTCCTCTACATCAGAATGTTCTGATAAAATGGAGCCCTGATCAGAAGAGGGAGAATCTTCCCCCAATCTGGGTCTCTTGTCTGGAGGGGGCTGAGAACCCCTGATAAGAGTAATTAAATCCTCAGCCATTTTAAGCATCTGTTTTTTAGGCATGGGGCCTGGAGATGGGCCCTGTGCAACAGGCCTCTTGGGATGCCTGGCTGCTTTGGATTTAGTAAAGGCCTTAATAGAAAAAGAAGATGAGGGTCTAAAGACACCATGGGTGGAAGTGGACCTGTCCACATTAGTAGGCTCAACATTAGCAATGGCTTCGGTGGTTGTAGTCTGGGAAAGGGCCGAGGTACCTGCGGTCTCGGGTACAGAGGACACCGCCAAAGGAGTGTCGTCGGTAGTCAGGGACTGCAAAGGCGTCTCGCTGAGAACCGGACCACATGTAGCCTGTTTTGGCGTGGTGTCGGTGGGGACCGTGGACCTCGCGTGTCGGTCCTTGTCCTTGCGTTTTTTGGACAAAACGGTAGTCGGAGTATCCGACGACATTTTATAATCAAAGGCTTTACCAAAATAGTGTTGGGCGAACTCCGCCCGAAACTTAATAGTGCGTTTATTGAAAGTAGTGCAAAAGCGACAGCCCGAGACGTCGTGGTCTGGGCCTAAACAAGGTATGCAAAGGGAATGGAAATCCTTATGCGGTATTTGCTTCCCACAAGAAATACAATTATTAACTTTTTCTGACATCGGTCTGAGGCAAGAAAAGTTTCCCCAATGGGGTACTTAGCTTTAATGAAGACTTTGGTTTCCAATATTTCCATAATTCAGGAGCTGGCCGACCGGCACTTGCAAACTGCTTCTGCTTCGGGCACCGCGCGGCAAAAAAGACTGGAGAACATGGCGTTGGCTGTGTCTTATATACTCCGGCCTCACTGACGTCAGGAGAGAAAGCGACAACAACCGACGCCGGACCTAGACTTTGGAATTCGGCCGACCGAGGACCCGCCTGACGGCAGAGAACCCATCTGTGATTACTGCAGCTGTATGCACGATGAACATCTCCTGTTGCAGGCAGGGAATGAGGGTAATTATTGTTTCCAGGCTGTGGCAATGTTGAGTCCAAACACTTTTTAGATACCATTGAAGTTTCCTCATATGCAGTCTTGCATATGGAATTAGCAGAATGCAGGATGCCATGAAACCCAAGGCCTGCAGAATTTTTCTTGCAGATAACTGGGTCTTTGTTGCCAACATTTTGAAATAAGTAGTCAGTTGTCTGTGTTTGTCTGGCATGAGATAAGCCATCTGGGCAGTTGTATTTAAGCTTGCACCCAGGAATATTATCTCTTGAGAGGGTACGAGTTTTGATTTCTTCTCGTTTACTGTGTACCCTAGACTTGTCAGTAATCTTTTTACAAACGCCAGATGCTGTAGTAGAATATCCTTGTTCTCCTCTTGAATAAGGCAGTCATCCAAGTAAGGATATATTTGTATTCCTCTTTGTCTGCAAAATGCAATTACTGGTGCCAGGCACTTTGTGAAGACCCTGGGCGCAGTAGATAAGTCAAAGGGCAGTGCAGAGAATTGGTAGTGCATTGAGCCAGCTTTGAATCTGAGGTATCTTCTGCATGTCTGTCTGATTGGGACATGCAGGTATGCCTCTTTTAGATCTAAAGTCACAAGCCAAGCCTTCTCGCCCAACATGGGCAGAAGCTGCTGTAGAGTCAACATTTTGAATTTTGGAATATCCAGATATGTGTTTAGAATAGATAGGTCCAGTATTGGTCTCCAGGCTTTGTCTTTACTGGGTACCAAGAACAGTCTTGAATAGAATCCTTGTCCCTGCTCTTGCTCTGGTACTTGTTGAATGGCCCTCATGTCCATGAGGGATGAAACTTGTTTTTGTGCCTCTGCCCATTGATTGCGTGGCAGGTCTGGCGTACCGTTTTGCCTTGGCAGGGTGTGAAAGTGGAACCTGTAGCCTTGTGAAACTACATTTAGAACCCATTTGTCCTGGGTGATCATGTGCCAATTTTGTGAAAAAAGTGCTAGTTTCCCCCCCAAAGGGGCTGCCAAAAGATAAGTGCTTGGTGCTGGAAGTGGAAAGTCATTGAGACTGTTTCCTGTATGGCTGTGATTTTTCCTCTCTGCTCTTGGAGGTAGAAGCACCCCATTGTTTAGGCCTGTATGAGCCTTGGGGCTGTGATATGCCTCTGGGGCATCTGTATCTGCCCCTTTGTGGTCTATCTGGCACTGGAAAGGACCAATTTTTTGAGGCCAGTTCCTGCTAAATCTGGGAGGCTGTACCTGCAAGAAATCCTTGACTGTTTGCATAGATTTAGCTTTGTCCTCCATTTTCTTCAACACCTCTTCTGCTTTGGCACCAAATAAAGTATCATGCTGTAAAGGAGCGTCTAATAGTTTTGCTTTAACATGATCTGGCAAATTTTGTTCTTTTAACCAAGCATGCCTCCTAATGACAGAACCTGTAACAGCGGCCCTGCAGGAGGCCTCAAGAGAATCAAAACCACATTGCAAAGTATGCTTTCCAACTTGTTCAGCTACATGCAATAAATCCTGCATTTCTTTATTGTCTGCACATTCTGTATTAGCTGACATTTTCTGTTTAAGCAAAGACATAAGATATTGCTGATATTTAAGCATATGAAATTGGCAATTTAAGGCTCTTACAGCCAAGGTAGCAGAGGTGTAAATCTTTTTGCCACATCTGTCTAGGGCCCTAGAATCCCTATCAGAGGGGATAGGGTTTTTTGCAGTAGAAGCCTTGACCACTTTGGGACCCTGAGAGATGGTTTCTGGGTCAGCTTCAGGGTTCTTATAGAGAAATGTATGTGAATCTGGAACCCTATAGTATCTGTCTGGCTTAACAGGGGCTGGTGGTAAAGAGTCTGGAGAAAGACTGGACTGAAAATACATCATCTACAATGTCTAAAACAGGCGTGATAGCAAGGGGCCTGTGCTGGGGCAATAAAAGGAAGTCTCTGAGCCTTTTCTTGGATTCTGAGTAGTCTTGGCTCTCCCAGTGGAAATGCTCCCTCATAGTATGCAGTGTTTCCCCAAAAGAATAATCCCCAGGAGGAGAGGCTGAAGGGATAGATTCTTCAGCATCCGAATCCTCATAGGGAGGAATAGAGTAATCCTATTCAGAGGAGGAATCAGAGGAAATGGAAACCTTGTCTGAAGATTCATATTCTAACTCTTGCCTAGGCCTCTTTTCTGGAGGGGGATGGGAACCCCTGATCAAAGTAATAAGGTCTTCGGCCATTTTAAGCATCTGTTTTTTAGGCATGGAGGCCTGTCCAAGTGAATGCTGTACTTGTTTCTTTGTCTTTAGAGTTGCTTTAGTCTTTGCCTTTGTAGCTGAAGTAGGTTTTACATATAACTGTGTAGGCCTGAAAACACCCTCAGAAGCCGATGCCTGCTCAGCGGCTCCGGACCCATCTGAGGGATTAGTTTCCGAGTGTCCAATACCTTGAGTTTCCAGAGGTCCACTCGGCTCCACGTGGGAGTCGGAAGCGGCCTGTGGCTCTGAGGTAGCGGGTGTCAGGGGCTGCGAAAGTGCCTCTCTGAGAACCGGTGAACCGGCGACAGGCCTAGAAGAAGCCTCGTCGGTTTTGGATCTCGGATGCCTGTCCTTTTCTTTTTCTTTTCGTTCTTTGTAAACTCTGGTAGTCGGCTGATCTGACGGCATTATATAATTAAATCATCTGCCAAAGCAATGGAATGCTAAATCGTACCGACGCTTAATAGTGCGTTGGTTAAATCTAGCACAAAACCGACAACTAGCAATGTTATGGTCAGGGCCTAGGCAAGGAATACAGTAAAAATGAAAATCCTTATGAGGTATTTGCTTCCCACAAGAAATACAGTTATTAACTTTTTCTGACATCGGTCTGGAGCAAGAAAAAAGTTCCCCCAACGAGGTACTTAGCTTCAATGAAGACTTCAGATCTGAAATTTGAATTTGAAAAACGTCAAGAGTCGGCCGACCGGCACTTGCGAACTGCTTCGGTCAATTGGGTTTCCTATAGGTGCTCTGGTTTCCTCCCACATTCCAAAAACATGCAGTAATCAGACTGGACACTCTAAATTGATGTAGGTGTGTGTGTGTGTGTGTGTGTCTGTATGCATGTGTAAGCAGGAGTTAGTGGTACGAATGTACTACTGAGGTAGGGCTAGCCACCCAGTGGTGTAAACCTTGACTCGAGATGATTGTCACTGCTGAAGTGACACCCCAAAACCACATACAAAATGGGAAAAGGGGATGAGGATGGATGTTGATTTTATTTTTAATCCATCAAGACAGTTATACCAAGCTAAAAATGTATTTTCCCACTACATAAATTTTTGAGAAAAGGACTTCTCAACAAATCATTTGTAATTGTAAAGGGAATTAGAGTATAAAACCATAATTTCAGGGGTATGGCCAAGACGGTTAACTGATAGCAGCAACTGATGAAAGCTCTGTGACTGAAAACTTTCCTCTGACAGCAAACATAATCAAAAATTAAAATTTGGAGATAACTGTTAGCTAATTTTATTCATCAATAATCAGAGAAATATTTATAGCTTCAAGTTCTTCAAAAACTGCAATTTTCCTGTCAGAATTTCAGCTGCTTGGTTAAGAGAAAAGACACTTCAACATGAGACACTCAAGAAATGGCATTTGGGATTCTTTTGTTATAAAAGACATTCTGTCACTAATATCTAGTGGGCAGGATGTGTTAGTTAAAATGGACGAACTGGATACCAAAATAGAAAGTTTTCAAAGAATAGCCAGAAAAAAATGGAACATTTAGAAATTCTTATGAAACAACAAAGTGCACAAATCAGCAGTATGGTAGAAGCTTTAAATGATCATGAATGTAGAATAACTGAAGGTGAGTCTCAGAATTAATTTATTTTAAAACAAAATAACTGGATCACAGATAAAGTTGATTACTTAGAAAATACACTGAGATGAAATAACATTAGAATTTATGATATACCTGAAAAGTATGAGGGAGGTAATATAATAAACTTCTTAACAACCTGGCTACATAAAACATTAAATCTATCTGAAACTTTATCTTTTGGAATTGAAAGGGCACATAGATCCCTGAAAGCATCTTCAAAGAAGGAAAACTCACCACCATGTTCAATTATAATTAAGTTTATGTCTAGCTGATCAAATATTAAAAACAGCATGGTCCAGCCCACTTATTAAAATAGGTGAACATGTAGTTAGATTTGACAATGATTATTCCAGTAAAGTAACGACTAAAAGAAAATCCTGCTTACCACTGTTCAAGTACCTTAAAAAGAACAATATTAAAGCCACTTTGGTATTTCCTGCAAATATCACATTATTTCTTTCTTTCTTAATGAAGGGACTAAAACATTTGATACACTGCAGAAAGCACCCATTTTTCTCAACAAAAATAAAATCCTTAATAATACTAAAGAAATGCACTGGAACAGTACATCCCTCAAAAGACAGAGTGAGCTGAATTTCTAGAAAACTGCTTCTAATATAATAAGGTTAAAAACAAGTGACGGCAGGATTTTTATTTTCTGAAACAATACATTTATTTATTGGCTGGTATTTGTTTTCCAGGATGGTCCACTGAGCCATAAAGAGCCCAGTTTCAGTGGAGGCCTGGGGAGAAAAGCTGCATAAAACATAGAACATTTAAAAGTACTTACAATGTGAAGAATTACAGAAAAATATAACATTATACAGACAAAAGTAAGTTTTACGTGAAAAAAATAAATGCAAAGGAAAAACATTAGAAATACCTTCTTAGGATTACAACAGTTAAACAATTTCAGATATAATACTTAAGAATATATATTGTAGTTAAATCATCTTATATAATTCATAAAGTGGTTTGGGATACGAGTATAGTCCTGAAGAAGATATCAGTCAAGTTATGCAGGGAGGAGGTTTAGTACACGTACAAATCCAGTTAGTTCAGGTTATAGGTCACATTAAATGTGGGTAAAGTTTTGAAATGTTTTATTGTGGCCTCATTTATATATCACAAAAACATGACATTTTAACAGGGGTGTGTACACTTTTTATTTCCACCGTATGTAAGATAGTGTGGGAGTTCAAGCAATTTAGTGACTGTATGGCTGTGCAGTGATGGGTGGAGTATCCAGAATTTGTAGCAAACTTGGCAATCTTGTTATAACATATTTTGAGTTAATTTTTAGGGAAGATAACAGACTAGTAAACAAGGGAGCACCGTAGCTAAGAGAGGAAAGCAGATAAGTGATTGAAAGTCCTTGTTTAGTGGAAAAAGAAATGAAATGTTATGCCTGTACAGAATATCAAGTTTTGATGTGTTTTGATGGTGTTATGTTGTATGTGCAGGTCGAATTTTAGGCTTTCATCAACTATTACACCCAGTAGTTTAATGTGACTAACCACTTCAAGTTTTGTATTACTCTGGGACAGTATTGTGAAATGGGATTTGTTTATGGAAGTATTTTTCTTCAGGGTGAATAACATAAGTTGGGTTTTGTTGGGATTAAGAGACAAATGGTTACTATACCACCAAGTCTGTATAGTAGTAAATGCTGATTGAGTGGATTAGTTGTAAATTGTCCTGCAGAGCATATAATAGTACAGTCATCAGCATATTGTATGAGAGACCCCTGAAGATGATTGATAAAGATACTGAACAGGAGTGGCCCTAATATAGAGCCTTGGGGTACACCAGTAGAGGTAGGAAGATATGGTGATAGAGAATTTTGCCATTTAACTGCCTTCTGTCTATCAGATAAGTAGCTGGAAAAACAGTGAAGAGAGGGGTAAGCTAGATCAATGTTTGAGAGCCAAGTTAGAAGAAGAGAGTGAGATACTGTATCAAAGGCTTTTCATAAATCAAGAAATAAGGTAGATACAATTTTTCCTGAGTCTCTAGCCTTATTGACTGTGTCCATGAAGGAGATTAAGGCAGTTGTAGTGCTATGACCTGGTCTGAAACCATACTAAGTTGGAGATAGGATGTGATTCTTAAGGAGGAAATGCAAAAGTTGTGTGTGTATACATTTTTCAAGAACCTTAGAGATTGAAGCTAAAATTGCTATGGGTCGGTAATTTGAGAGATCTGTTAATTTGCTGTCCTTGTGAAGTGGTACAATAAATGCTTTTTTTCTAAAGTTTTGAGACACATGATTCTTGGATAGACCTGCATATCAGAATATTAATGGGGTAGGCAACGTTATCTGCAGCAAGTTGTAGATATTCAGTGGGAAGCTTGTCTGGTGCACTAGAGTTGGGTTTTAGTTTGAGGAGTAGCCTTTATATGGTGAAGGTAGGGATTGTGGTAAGTGATAGTGGGCGAAGTATTCATTGCAGATTCAACTACAAGTGAAGTAGCAAAGGAAGGGGGTTGAGAGAGATGGGGTACTGTGACTGTTCCAGTGTAATTAGTACTGGACTGTAGTTGTGGAAAGTTAGCAGTAATGTTAGCTACCGAATTTATGAAGTGTGAGTTGAAGAGACTGGCTATTTGTTCTGGTGTTTTGTCTGGGCGTGGACATAGGTTGCTTTCTGTGCCAGGGTTGTGAAGAGATCCTAAATATTTCCAGAAATGTTTTGGGTTTTGATTATGGTTTGTTTGAACTTTTAAATAATAATCTTTTTTTATCTCTGGGTACTATTTTTTTTACTTTGTTATGGAGTTGTTTGTCTCTCAACAGGTCTGAGGGATTTTTAAGTTTTTGCCATTGTTTTGATGTTTTATCTCTAGTCAGCATTAGCACTTTAATAGAATAGGTTAGGCATGGAGCATGGATAGATTCCACCCTCTTTACTCTAGGGGGGGGCAAGACTGTCTAATATTTTTAAAAAGTTGTGTTGAAGTAATCCAATGCATCATCTAGAGGAAGATAATTTAAGTTAGTCCAATTCGCACTTTTTAGTGTACTGGAGAATGTGTGTGTGTGTGTGTGTGTGTGTGTGTGTGTGTGTGTGTGTGTGTGTGGATTAAAATTAGTAAGATTCCTGGCATTTTTGTAATGATGCTGTTTGTGGAAGGAGGGTGTTGTTTGATAAGCAAAGGCTGGGAGGTGGTCACTTATAACATTAGGAAGAGTACCAAATGAGGAAACTTTGGTGGGGTCAGAAATGAAAAATCCAGTCTAGGATGGATCCTTCCATGGTCTTACTATCATATCTTGTTGAGGAGGTGATAAGTTGAGTAAAATAAAATAGGTTAATAGCGGAGGACGGAAATTTAAAACAAAGATTTAACCAAATAATGTTCACATCACCCAGAATGATGTTTCATTATTAATAGTGTTAGAGATCCAGTATAGTATTTCTTCTAGTACTGATATCTTATTGCCAGGGGGAATGTAAAGGACTATGATACATACATTTTTGTCTTATTTATTTTTAGGAAGGACACCAACATTTTAGCATTAGCAAATCGTGGAAAGATACTGTTGTATAAAAATATATTGTAGACTTTAGGATAAAGGACAGCTACACCGCCTCCTTTTTTGTGGAGTCTACCAGTCCTTATTGCATTGTAGCCTGGAGAGAGGATTTCTGAATATTTTATATTTGGTTTAAACCAGGTCTTTGTGATAGCAGTGATATTGGGTTTATTAAGATCTATCCAGGCATGAAGGTCTGTGTTTTTTTTTGCAAATACTTTGTAAGTTTAGTGTTACTACATTTAAGGATTTAGAGGAATTACAAGAGCTGGATAGTATAGAAAGGATAGAGGATGTGGGACCTGGATTAGGGTTTATATCTCCACAAAGGGATAAGATTGAGAATATGGAAGATAAAGGAACGGTTTGTGTTTTCTCATTGTACTGTTACTGTATAAAAAGCAAGAGTGGTAGAGTTTTTTAATTGAATATAATGTATAGAACAAATTGTAGGAAAAATGTTTACTTTTAAGAGCAGTATTGGAGTTATTAGAATGAGATAAGAAGTTTTCTGAGTAGCTTTCAGATGGAGTTGAAAGGAGGATGGTAATTGATGTTGGCTTAGTGATACATAAGGTAGAAATTAGTGCAGAAAGATGTAGCAGTAGAACTAGAGATAGTGCAGCATGGGATAGGAAAAATAAATGAGAGTTAGAGAGCTACATTTGGAACAGTTGTGCAAATGCCAATGGGAAGAAGTGTGAGGTGAGCTAGTGTGATAACACTGGATTGTTTAAAAGTAGTGGGTGATGTTATGGGATATAAGTGCGGGTGTAGTGGGTTGGTGAGAATTGCGGATAGGGAAGGGGAGTGTAGTCAGTCTGAGCAGAGCCTAGCCACACACCAAGTGTCAAAATACTATCAGTAAAGAAGAGGTAATTGTCAGAGTTTACTAATTTCCCAATAGAACTTGGCTGAAGTTAAGGGGAAAAATCATGCAACAATGTGCCTTGTGATGTGCAAGCCACTACCCAAACAATTTGACTGTTAAAAATTGAAATTTCTTGACATAAGGGTTTCCGTACTAAATAGACCTACATTTACAGATGAAAGTAAAGTCTTTTTTGTTGTTTTTGTTTTTTAATAGTTGTTGTGGTCACATTGGGTTTCCATAGTGACCAGACCTACATTTACAGATAAAAGAAAAGTCCATTATGTTGTTTTTTAAAAGTTGTTGTCATTCCATTCATGGCTCGTGTGATCAGAGGAAGGTTTCTGAAGCTGCAAACTCATCTGAGGGAGGGGACACAGACTCAAAGTGAAATATATACAACGGGAGCTGTAAAAGAGTGTGAGAACAGTTATTAGAGGCTGAGACAGTGTCCTTGGAGAAGAATAAGCATACAACACTTTCGATACAGGATAGCAGTAAATAGTTAATAAATAAAACAAACCAGAGACCAACATGAACAAAATTCCTGTTCCGTATACAATACTAAAGCAAAGACAAACCTGAAAGTAGCTAAACTTATAATTCAGGTAGAGAATCAGGTTAACATTCATTACATATTTCAACACAGCATTCAAGTCAGCTACAAAGCATTTGAGATGTCACTAGCACATATAAAAGTACACAAGGAGTATACGAGCTTATGTAAATAGGTTTCTACTAAAGGCATTGGTTAATTAGTTACATTCAGCTGTTACGTTAAACACAGTAAAGTGAGCATGATAAACACTATATCCTGCTGCAGCTGAGAATTATATGGTGGAACACAGCAGTAAGACCGTACTGCAGCTGTACATGTACTGCAGCTGTACATGTAATTATAAATCAAACAGATGTTAATTCACTCTGAGATAGCTGACAGTTTACTGTTCTAATGTCATAATGTATCAAATCTTTTTTAACAGTAGCATACAATGTTTAAATGAACACACTCAAGGTAGCATAACACAATATTGCTATACAAAAAGTGAGCTACTGTTCTAACCATGTACTGTATAAATCAAACTCTATACATTCCTCTTATTCCTTTCATACACAGGAGCAAGCAAATTATCTACTTGAACACAGCAAAGTATCAAAGGTAACAATAACGAGTAACACGAGCACACAAACGCCAAGGGACACGAGCTGCTGCCACTGCCTAAACAGACATTTAGAAAATGGTGCACAGCACATGTGCCATAAATAAACTTGCTCCAGAGAGTTACATAGGTAATCAGCTGGGGACTGACTGATACAAAATATTAAGAGAGAGCCTGGCCACACACACCAAGTGTCAAAATACTATCAGTAAACAGTTCATTAATATCCCAACAGAACTTGGCTGTTGATAAGGGGAAAATCATACAACAATGTCTCTAGTGATGTGCATGTCACTACCCAAATAATTTGACTGTTAAAAATTTAAATTTCTTGACATAAGGGTTTCCATAGTGAATAGACCTATATTTACAGATGAAAGCAAAGCCTGTTTTGTTGTTACTGTTTTTTAATAGTTGTTGTGGTTCTGTTGGGTTTCTGTAGTAAATAGAGCTACATTTACAGATGAAAGAAAAGTCTGTAATGTTGTTTTTGTTTTTTTAAAAGTTGAGGTTTCATTCACGGCTTGTGCAATAATAAGGGAGGTTTCAGAAGCTTCAAACTTAGCTTAGGGAGGGGGACACAGACCCAAAGTGAAATGCATAAGATGGGAGATTTACATATGAAAGCAAAGTCTGTTGTTTTATTATTTTTTAATAGTTGTTGTGGTTCCATTGGGTTTAGTGAATAGACCTACATTTACAGATGAAAGAAAAGTGCATTATGTTTTTTTAGTTGTGGTCCCATTTGTGGCTCACGTGAGCACAAGGGAGTTTTTAAAGCTGCAAACTCTGTTGAGAGAGGGGACACAGACCCAAAGTGAACTGTACAGGACAGAAGATTTACAGACGAAAGCAAAGTCTGTTTTTTTTTTTTTTTTTTTTTTTTTTTTTTTAATAGTTGTGGTTCCATTGGGTTTCCATAGTGAATAAACCAATGCTTACAGATGAAAGAAAAGTCAGTTATGAATTTATCCTTTAAGGTAAATGTTTGTATTGGACTTTAAGCTTCAAATCATATCTATGTATGTATTTATATTTTAAGTTGAAACATTTTTCATGATAAGGAATATAAATTTATTTTATTATTTATTTTTATTTATTTTTATTTTACATTTGTTGACCGGGTTAGTCCAGCTGGATACATATCCGTTTTCAGTGGAGGCCCGGGGAGAAAAGCTCCAAAGAACAGAGGTACATGAGTACATATACTGACAATACAATAGACGTTAGTAGGTTAACATGAGTTAAGAAGACATTTCAAAACAATAAGTAATACAAAAATATAATCCTAGATAAAAATATGAGTTAGTGAGATGGATAGTTATGGCTACAGGGTGGACCCTTTAGTATTTGGGTTGCATGGGGGCTAGGCTAGGCTATTTGGGGTCGAGGGCATGCGCTATTAGTCGGGATTAGGGCATGGGCAAAGCCATTGTGTTTTTAGTAAAGCTCGGAGGTGAGTTTTAAATTGGTGCAGAGTGGTCATTAGTCTAAGGTTGCTTGGGAGGGCATTCCAAGTTTTGCCAATGGAATTAGCATAAAGAGCTTCCCCTCCCGAGTTGTTAGGTTTGATGGTCAATACTTGAATACTTTTGGATGACCTGAGGGACGAAAGATTAGAATAGGGGGTAAGAATGTTATTCAGTGAGGGAGTTTTATCGGGATGTTTAATGATTTTGAATGCCTCAGTAAGCTGGGTGAGTTTAAGAACATTGGGCAGTTCTAGCCATCCTAGTGTTCTTAGGTTTAGGCAGTGGTGGGTGCGGTAGGGCATTCCTGTGATAAATCTAGCTATGTGGTGATAGGCAGTGGATAGTTTATTAAGCTCTTTTTTGTGAAGGAAGGAGAATATGGGGGAGGCATAGAGGAGGGTGGAGAGGAGATGAGTTTGGGCGATGGTTAGTTTGGTGTGTGGGGTTAAGAATTTCTTAATTCTGTACATGGACCCAAGTTTCTTGTTGAGGGATTTAATGGTCAGGTTCACATGCATGTCAAATCTAAGTTTGTGGTCTATTGTCACCCCGAGTAGTTTGGTGTGGGTGACTGGAAAGATTTTGGTACCATTGTTAGCGGACACAACGAAGGTTGGGGTGTGGGTGTTGGGGGATTGTAGACTGTGAGTAGTTGTTGGAGTAGGGAAGAATAGAAGTAATTTGGTTTTGGTTGGATTAAGTAGGAGTTTTAAGTCTGAGAACCATTTTTCAACTAATGAAAAGCAGATTTGGGTAGTAGCTTGGAGATTGGTGAGAGAGTCATCGGAACAGATTAGGGTGGAATCATCTGCATATTGGATGCAGGTGGTTTTGGGAAGGACAGAGTGTAGACCGTTAATGAAGAGAGAGAAAAGAAGGGGACCGAGAATAGATCCTTGGGGGACACCGATGTTGGTGGGGAGTAGGTCTGAAATCATGTTTTGCCACTGTACCGCTTGTTTTCTACCAGAGAGGTAGGCATTGAACCAACTTATGGTGGATTTGCTAAGATTAAAGGTTTCCAGTGTGTGTAGTTGTTTGTGGTTGACCATATCGAAGGCTTTCGATAGGTCTAGAAAGAGTGCAGAGGATATTAATTTGTTATTCCGGTTGAGGTTGATTGAATCAACAAAGGAGAGGAGAGCAGTAGTAGTGCTATGATGTGGGCGAAAGCCGTGTTGGGAGTTAGATAGGAGATTATTTTGGATAAGGTGGGTAATAAGTTGTTTGTGGATGCAGCGTTCCATAATTTTGGATAGGGGGGACAATATTGCAATGGGTCTATAATTAGATGTGTCAGTAGAGGGTCCTCCTTTATGGAGAGGGATGATATAGGAGATTTTCCAGATTGTGGGAATAGAGGCTTCAGAGATAGACCGGTTAATAAGGATGGATACCGGGTAGGCAATGGCATCGCCGGAAGTAGGTCAGCTGCTAGGGTAGTTGGTTTGAGTTTTTTCAGGAGGGTACGGATGTAGAAGGTGGAGGTGGGTTCTAAGTTGAAGGCAGGTTGATTTGGATCATTGGTTGAGGTTGCGGCCGAGGGGGAAGAGGTAAGCTGGCTGGCGAGGGACTGGATAGTCTCAGTAAAAAAAGAATTAAAAGAGTTAGCTATCTCACTTGGGTCTTTATCCATGAGTGTTTCAGGTGTGGGGGTGGAAGATTTGCCTGGATGGAGGAGGTGGTTGAAGCCAGCCCAAAATTTTTTAGGGTTGTTTTGATGCTTGTCTTGGAGGTGACAGAAATATTGTTTTTTATCGGACATAACGGCTGCTTTAGTTGAGTTTCTAAGCTGAAGGAATTTGATGCGGTCCAGGGGGGTTTTTGTGGTCCTCCATTTGTTCCAGGCCTGGTCTCTGAGTTTAATTTTGTTTTTTGTGTCTTTAGTTAGCCAGGGTGCGATACGATCCCTAGTTCTAATGAGTCGCTTAGGAGCGTGGGAGTCGAGTATTTTAAGGAAGGTATCATTAAAATATGATACACTTTCTTCTAAGGGTAGGGTTTTGAGGATGGACCAGTTGCATGCCTTAAGGTCTGCAAGAAATTGTTCAGGGATGAAATTCTTGCTGTTCCTAACAAGTCTGGTTGGGGGGGTGAGTATTTGGACATTTGTGTTTTATTATAAAGGTAATGAGGTGGTCACTAAGGTCGTTGGGGAGGGTCCCTACGGTATAGTTGGTAGGGTCCTTGTTTGTAAGGATCCAGTCTATGATGCTATCTTTTTGTTGGGCATGTCCAATTCTAGTGGGGGAAAGAATAAGCTGGGAGAAACCGTAAGTTAATAGGGAGAGGATTTGCATGAGAGGAGTATAGGGAGCAGTCAATGTTAACATCTCCTAGCATTATCGGTTGTTGTGGATAGAAGGTGGTAAGCCAGCTGAGAGTTTGTTCTAGGTTTTCAATGTTGTTGCCTGGAGGTAAATAGGTGACTATGAGATTAATACTTTTTTGGTTGTTTAGGGATAATTTTAGGGCAATCAATTCCTGGTTGTGGATTTTTGGAGGTTGGAGGGGATTCCTAGTGATGTTCAAGGAGTTCTTGAACATAACTGCAATTCCTCCACCCTTTCTTGTTACTCTATCTGCCCTGAGGATGTTATACCCAGGTGGGATGATTTCCTCATCCTTAGTGATAGGTTTGAGCCAGGTTTCAGAAAGACACATGATGTCAGGGGAGTGAGTTTCTAGCAGAGCATGTAGGTTGTGAACTTTGTTGCTGATGCTTCGTACATTGAGGTGAAGCATGTGGAGTGAGCCCACTGGGCTTCTGGGAGTGTTCCAGGAGTTTGGGCCTAGGTCAATGGAGGGGCCAGGGTTGGGGTGGATATCACCGTCTCTAGTTATGGATCTTTTTAAATAGTCAAGTATACTTTGGAGTTTAATTAGTAGTTTGAGATGATCCCTGGTTGAGGAAGTTTTTGGGTAACAGAGAGTGAGGTGGAAACAGCAGGGATTTTTGTTAATAGAAGGGTAGTAAGAGGGATGAATGAGATTAAGGATGTCATGGGAGTACAGGGAGGTTTGACTGTTGGGTAGGTAAGCACCTGCAGGGTTTAGGGTATCGTATCTCATTAACAGGTAGGTTGAGATAAGTAGTAGCATTATAAGAGTGAGAGTACTATAAGAGTTTCCTACCATGGTGAGGGGGGGGATGAGCTACCTTGTTTCAATTGGTGAGCAATGAAACTAGGAGGCGGGAGGAGAGAGTGTTAATGGAAGAGTTGAGTGGGTGGGTGGATTGAGGGGGTAGTCTTTGAAGTATAGTCAGGTGGTGAAGTGGAGGGGAGTGGTATTTGGGAGAGGGACTGTTGCGATTGGGTGGTGGTAAGGGGGATGGGCCTAAAGAACAAATAAATGTAGAGGTAGTGGGGGCGGGTGGGAATAGGGGCAGGAGGGCGGAGCGAGCCCGAGAGCGAAGCGGAGCGGGGATTACACCACAGAGGTTTTACCTTGTTCTTAAGGTAACCGCCTGTAACAGTAGATAGCAGACTGTTATATTAAGTCTAAGGTCTGCTTTTTTAGCAAGATTTTGTTTACAAGTAGCAAACAGTTTGATTTTGAGTACAAGTAGCAACTAATTTGATTTTGGAAAATGTCCGCTTTCTTAGAAGAAAAATAAAAAGTCTGTGATCTTTTTGTTGCTGCCTGACACTGGACAGATGAAAATACTGTTAGCAAGGTAGGTTCTTTACCTAGGCAGTTGTTTGAGTGATAGGATTAATTGCAGATGCTTTTGTTAGTTGTGTGCATTCGCACAGGAGAGGGACTTCTTAGGGCTGCCGTGATGGTTAGGTGCCACGCGGTGTACTTTTGGCTTGGGGGCTGATAAGGGAAAAGAAAGTACAGAATAGATGAATTTATACAATGCACAAGTCACAGTTAAATTTATCAGTATGAAGTATAATACTGTAATGGTGTTATTCGTCTGCACAAAACAGTTGTAGATTTTTATTAAATAGCATTAAACAACTGTTTGGCGATACTAAGCTATACTGGGATGCTAAGGCTGCGCCACTGGGCCTTCAGAGCGTGCTCTGTAGTGCGCACTGTAGGCAATACTTGCTACTATTTCAGGATTAGAAATTAAGCATGTAAAGAGAGTAAACTTTACATTGAAAGACAAGGCTAATACAAGAGATGTAGTAGTGTTCAGCTTAGGATGAGCGTGCTACAGTTACAACGCGCTCACGTTTCAGTGGTTTACTCAGGTAGCGTACTACCTAACAAACAAACATTTGTTCAATTTTAATAACTGTAAAACACATTTAGAGCAAGGTAATTGAGGCTTGGTGAGCGTGCTCTATAAGCGAACCCACTAAATTACGACTGTATAGGACAACATGCTCGCGTTTAAGCGATTCACTCAAGTAGCTTACTAACCTAACAAATAAACATATGCTCAATTGAAAATACCTAACAAACAAACATTTGTTCAATTGGAAATAACTGTAACACCATTTAAAGCAAGGCTAGAGGAGCGTGCTCTACGAGCGAACTCACTAAAGAACTACTACATAGGTTACTGTTGTGTACAAGTGATTTCTCCGTTAAAAAGGAGATGCAGCAGGGTTGGAATCAACTTTAACATACCCTATTACTTGAAGAAGCGACCGTGGAGGTATAGAGGTCTAATAGGTCCCTAGGCAAATGACGAGGCGGAGATACCACGGGGGTGTAATGAAACCTCGTTGACATCAGGGATTACACCACAGAGGTTTTACCTTGTTCTTAAGGTAACCGCCTGTAACAGTAGATAGCAGACTGTTATATTAAGTCTAAGGTCTGCTTTTTTAGCAAGATTTTGTTAGTTTTACTATTTTACTATATTTACAGTAAAAGACTTAATATATTTCATTTAACTAAACTTACAAATGTATTTATAAATATTAAACAGATACTTCCCGTAAGAGAAAGGCATTAAATTATAAGCAATAGAATTTGTAACTTTAATATTATACGAGTTAAGAATTTTATTTTATTTGTTTAACTTTGCTTAGAATATGCAGTGCTGGGAATGTCAGAATTAAGTAATATGGTAATTATAACTGTTAAAGTGCTAATGATTTTGTTTTCCTTGTTCCTATGTAACACATTCCTTTCACAGGCCATTTACGAAGCAAGTAACACTTAATAAAAAAAAAAAAAAAAAGCTTGAGAACAAAGTAGTGTTCCAGTTGTATGAGAATGCTGGACTCTTGCTTGCCTTGTTTCCCACCTTGAGTTCTGAAGAAAATCGAAGTCAAAGTTTGTGAATGATGTCTGTGAAAACAGAAAGGAATTTTCTTTTTCTTTCTTTTTTCAAGTATATATGTGAGAAATCTACTTAAAATAACATATGTTTTTATTTTCTTAGAAGTGAAGAACTGGTAAAACAAAAGCTCTAACAATGTTTTTTATTGAGCTGTTGATGACATGTAATTGGCTTACATTTTGCCGAATATTAATAGCTTATGCTGTAGTGTCATTAACTCTATTTTTCTATATTAATGGAAAAAAGTACATTTAGATGTTTGTTACCAACTAGAACAGTTTAAAAGAATTAAGAAGAATGAGGAATGAGGAAATTAGAAGCTACTGTGTGCTGCGAGTTGTCATTTTCACACGCTGTAATCAAATTCTAATGTCAGGATGTGAAGCATATTTCAGAAAAGCAGTTCACAATGGGTAAAACCCTCATTCAAATTAAACAAGGAAGAATACTTTACAAATTTGTTTGTAATACTATAATTAATAATAGTAAGAAACACCTTACAAATAATATGCATATGCACAAGGAAAGATGCATTTACTTTGTAAAATTTATAAAAGAGCAGTATCAATAAGTTAAGAAATATATACACATACTGTAATCTCTAATAAGAGAGTTGATTAAATAGCTCTTTGATGGGAGATTTTAGAAATACAAGTTATATAGAATAAGGTAGAATATTAGTGGACAATTAATACAGAAAAATATATTTAAATAACAAACCCCTTAAAAGAAATATATGTATTACATATACCTGTATATGGCAGAAATGTGAATATGTGAATGTAGAAGCTCTCATATAATGTACATAGAAAATTAAATGAAAATACTGAAATATTGTGAAAGCTGAAATTTGATGTTTGGTCATGTGATCCTTGAAGCTTTTTGCATATTGTAGGCTATGAACAATATAGCTGCAACTTACTAAAACACAGGCGGAGTCTAACATAAATAACTCACAATGAACCCCGAACAACTAAGTTAAAGGTTACAAGTTAGATAATAAGCATAAGTAAATATGCTGTTGGTTATTCGAAATCAATGAGTGAGGCAATGTTTTCCAGTCATAAAGACTTTACATTTTAATTGAATTATTGGTGTTAATGCCTCTAATTCTACCTATATGGCAGGTTGCTTAATTTAGCCATATCCTTATCTGCACTAGATCGCCGAAGAGCAGGACATACTGACCAGTTACATCAGGTGCAACAATAAACAAGCAACATAAAGGGTTTGACAGAAATAATATTGGCATCCTTTTGAATTATTGTTTGGACCTGGCAGGAAGCGTTCAAAGCGTGTGTATAGCATTGATTGATCGAGGCGAATGTCAACATGCTAAAACACCCCTTTAAATCATTGGGAAAGCCAGGCACAAGTTGCAGAAAAGATATTTAGCAATTAAGCAATATTAATTAGCATAATGCTAATGTAAATAATCTGAGGAGTCATTGATGGCTTACTGCTATGTATGCGGAGACAAGTCAGTCATAAGGCTGGAAGTTGGCAGATCGAAGAGACAGTTAGTAGCTTTGACCTCAGAGGAGCAACATACAGCATGGGAACCACAGGAAGTCACCAAGCAAAAAGATCCCCTGGACCACTAAAGCTGGATACAACAAGGTTCCCAGTTGTTCTGAAGATCAATGTCTCACAAATAGATCAAGAAGAGATAAGGGGCCAACAACCTTGTGCACTTCTGTAGAGATCCAATCACTTTGTAAGATGTAGCCGGGACTGGAGCAGAGATATCCGGTGAGTGTAGAATTATGTTCAAGACTCCAGCATTTATGGTAGAAGTATTATAGTACTATTCCAGTACTGAGGCAAATTACAGAACAGGGGTGATATTGAAGGCTTTAAGAAAAGCCTCTTTTGCTTCTTTTGGGATGTTGGCCGTGTATTTAGTTTCCTTATATGAGAAGATCAAAGCGTTCGGGTAGCGCATCTGGAACTTGATATTTTTCTTGATCAGGTCTGCACAGAACGGAGCCAAATTTTGCCTGTTTATTTTAATTGGGAGACGCAAGTCCTGAGAGAAGGTGAGTTTGTGTTTGTTCCAGATAAAATATTTTTGTTTTTTAGCAGCCATTAAAATTTTTGAGTGTCCTGGAAATTAAGCAGCTTAGTGTATATTTGGCGTGGAGTAGAAAGTACAGTTTTGTACCTACCATAAATGTAGATGTTCGAGTGCTCATACAGCTGCAGTCATAACAGATGGGTTATCCTGCCATCAGGCGGGTCCTCGGTCGGCCGAATTCCAAAGTCTAGGTCTGGCGTCAGTTGTCGTCGCTTCTTCCCTGACGTCAGTGCGGCAGGGGTATAAAAGAGCCAGCCGACGCCATCTTCTTCAGTTTTTCTTGCCCCAGATGTCAGGTGCCCCCAGAAGGAAGGCAAAACATAAACTTAGGTAATCATGCAATATAGAATAATCATAAAACAGTAGTTGCAAGCAAATACACCATAAATGAATACCCCAAAAAGGTTGTATGAGAAGGTGTTTGTCATAAGGCCTGTCCTAAGAGGGGATGGAGGGAGGGAAACCTGGACTGCAGCTGTATGAGCACTCGAACATCTACATTTATGGTAGGTACAAAACTGTACTATGTTCATCGTGCATACAGCTGCAGTCATAACAGATGGGTAGAATCCCAAAGCTAAGTAGGGGTGGCAGGCACTAAGTGGAACTAGGAGGAGCAAGAATGCCCTGCAAGACAGCTGTGGCAAATCCCACTCTAGATTTTGAGTAAAGTGGAAGGTGATAGTGTTTGGAGAAAGTGTGCACTGAACTCCAAGTGGCTGCTTCCAAAATGTCCTTGGTAGGAACCCCCCTGAGGAAAGCTGCAGAGGTAGCTGTGGCCCTTGTGGAGTGGGGCCTGATGCTTGAAGGCACAGCTTTTCCATGAAATGAGTAACAAAAGCGTATGCAGTGGGCTATCCATTTTGAGATTGTCTGTTTGGAGATGGCCTTTCCTTGAGCACCTGTAGCATAGGACACAAAGAGTTGCTCGGATTTCCTGAATGGCTTTGTCCTGTCCAAATAATAACGTAGTTGTCTGTGAATGTCCAAGGAATGCAGTAGTCTTTCCCCTTTGTTTTGTGGGTTAGGGTAAAAGGTAGGTAAGTGGATAGTCTGATTCAAGGCTACACTGGATACTACCTTTGGCATAAAGGTAGGGTTGGTTCGTAATGAAACTATGTCCTGATGGAAAATGATGAAAGGTTGCACAGCCATGAGGGCCTGTAGTTCCGAAACCCTGCGTGCTGAGGTGATAGCCATAAGGAAGTCTGTTTTCCATGACAAGTATTGTAGTTCTGTTGAAGCAGCTGGCTCAAATGGAGGAAGGGTCAGTTTTTCCAATATGAAGTTGAGGTCCCAAGCAGGGACTGGTGGTTTCCTTGGGGGTTTTATATTCTTAGCCCCTCTGAGGAACTGTCTTAAGAGAGGATGAGAGAATAAAGGAGGATCTGTGTTGTAATGTGCAGAAATGGCTGAAGCATGGATTTTGATGGAGGAGAAGGAAAGTCCACTGTTTAACATCTCAGCTAGGTACTGTAATATTTGAGGTATATTTATTACCCAAGGATTCCGGCCCTTTTTCTGATTCCAGGCACAAAACCGCTTCCATTTGGCGGAGTAGGCTTTTCTAGTAGAAGGTCTTCTGGCCTCCAAGATGACATCCTGCACCTCCTTGGAGAAGAGGGTCTGTTGTGAAATCAAGGGATTCTCCATGCGGCTAGATTTAGCGTTTTGAGCTGGCTGTGAATAGTTTTGAAGTTGTGCTGGGACAACAGAAGAGGCACTAGAGGTAGGATCCATGGTGGGGAATGTGTCAGGCTCTTCAGGAGTGGATACCAGTATTGTCTTGGCCAGTCTGGAGCAATGAGAATCATTTTCGGCCTCTCTGCTCTGGCTTTTAGTAGAACTTTGGGCAGCAGAGGGAGAGGCAGAAAGGCATAGACTGTCAATGTTGTCCAATTGAAGGAAAGTGCATCCACTTTCCAGGCCTGTGGATAACAGGTCCTTGAGCAAAATTTTTCCAGTTGGTAATTTCTGTGGGTAGCAAAGAGATCTAAGTCTGGCTGTCCCCATGCCTGAGTTATCTTTGCGAAAACGTGAGGATGCAACTTCCATTCATGTGGATCTGTCATATTTCTGCTTAGGCTGTCTGCCAGTGTGTTTTCCTTCCCTGGCAGGAATTGTGCCTGAAGTTGGATTTGCAATTCCAGAGCTGTGTTCCAAAGGGTCATGGCTAGTCTGCACAGGGGGTATGAATGAGTTCTCCCCTGTTTGTTTATGTACCACATCACTGTGGTGTTGTCTGTCTTTATCAATAGCTGGCCTGGATGCAGAAGGTCTTTGAAGGCCATAATAGCATTTTGCACTGCTAGCATTTCCTTTTGGTTGATGTGTAGGTGCTTCTCTTTTTGGGACCATTTTCCCTGAATGCACTGATCTTTCATGTGTGCCCCCCAGGCGTAGTCCGTGGCGTCTGTTGTGATGATTTGATTTGCTTGAGGTATGCAGAAAGGGAGACCTTTGTTTCTTTGGCATGCTTGAGCCCAACACAGAAATTCCTTTTGAAGACATGGAATAAGTGGTATAATTGTTTCCAAACTGTGGTTGTGTTGAGACCATAAGTTTTTTAGGTACTATTGAAGTTTCCTCATATGCAGCTTTGCACATAGGACCAGCAGGATGCAAGATGCCATGAATCCCAGAGCCTGCAGGACTTTCCTTGCAGTCAGCCTGGTGAAGGTTGCCATTTTGCTGAAGTACTGAGATAGTTGCCCTTGTTTGTCTGGCGTGAGGTAAGCCATCTGGGTGTTTGTATTCAAGCTGACACCCAGGAAAATTATTGTTTGAGAGGGTATTAGTTTTGATTTCTTTTTGTTGACTGTGGATCCCAGAAAGTTCAACAGTCTTATTACAAACGCCAGGTGTTTCAGAAGTATGTCCTTGCTGTCCGCTTGGATCAGGCAGTCATCCAGATATGGGAATATTTGTATTCCTTGAAGTCTGCAGAAGGCAATTACTGATGCCAGGCATTTCGTAAACACTCTGGGCACAGTAGATAAGTCAAAGGGCAATGCAGAGAATTGATAATGGGTTGAACCTGCAAGAAATCTGAGGTATCTTCTGCAATCTTGTCTGATAGGGACATGCAGGTATGCCTCCTTGAGGTCCAATGTTACCAGCCAGGACTCCTTGCCCAGCATGGGAAGAAGCTGCTGTAATGTGAGCATCTTGAATTTTGGTACCTGTAAATATGTGTTTAGGATGGATAGATCTAAAATAGGTCTCCAATCTTTGTCCTTCCTTGGTACCAGGAATAGTCTGGAATAAAACCCTTGACCTTGTTCTTTTGCAGGCACCTCTGGAATAGCTTTCATGTCCATGAGAGCTGAAATTTGTTTTTGTGCCTCTGCCCTTTGATTTTGTGGCAGGTTTGGCATGCCTCTCATTTTTGGAAGGGTGTGAAAGTGGAATCTGTAGCCTCTGTCTATAATGTCCAGGATCCATTTGTCTTTTGTGACAATATGCCAATTTTTTGAGAATAATGCCAGTTTTCCTCCTAAAGGTGCTGCCATTAAAGCTTTGATTGGCAGGCAAAGGGGAAAGTCATTGTGTCTGCTTTCTGAATTACTGTGATCTATCTTCTCCACCTCTTGGGGTTGGTGCTTGCCATTGCCTGGCTCTGAATGATTCTTGAGATTGCCCTCTACCTCTCGGGCACCTGTATCTGCCTCTTTGAGGTCTGTCCGTGGCTGGAAAGGACCAATTTTTTGAAGGCCAGTTTCTGCTGAAATGTGGAGGTTGTACCTGCAGGAAATCTTTCACTGTTTGCATTGATTTCGTCTTTTCCTCCATTTTCTTTAGTACTTCCTCAGCTTTAACACCAAACAATACATCTTTTTGAAGAGGTGCATCTAGTAATTTAGCTTTGACATGATCTGGTAAGGCTTGTTCTTTGAGCCAAGCATGTCTACGTATGACAGACCCTGTAACAGCAGCTCTACATGAGGCCTCTAAAGCATCAAAACCACACTGCAAGGTATGTTTACCCACTTGCTCTGCACTATGCAACAAATCCTGCAACTCTTTTAAATCTGGTTGCTCAGGTTGTGTCATTTTGCTTTTCAATTCAGATAATAAAAACTGTTGATACTTTAACATATGGAACTGACAGTTTAACGCCCTCATGGTTAAAGTGGCCGAGGTATACACCTTTTACCCCCACCTTTCTAAAGCTCTGGAATCTCTCTCTGAAGGTAATGGGTTTTTAGCAGTAGAGACCTTAATTCCCTTGGGACCCTGTGAAATAGTTTCTGGGTCAGCAGTATGGCTTTTGTATAGGAACTGGTGTGAATCTGGAACCCGGTAATACCTGTCAGGTTTAACAGGAGCCGGAGGTAAAGAATCTGGGTTGAGGCTGGCTTCTGTGTACACATCATCTAATATATCTAAGACAGGAGGGATAGCCAGAGGCCTATGCTGGGGGAGCAAGAGAAAATCCCTGAGCCTTTTCTTGGAATCGGAGTAATCTTGGCCTTCCCAGTGAAAGTGTTCCCTCAAAGTATGTAGGGTTTCCCCAAAAGAGTAGTCCTCAAGGGGGGGGAGACCGAGGGAATAGACTCCTCTGCATCAGAGTCTTCAAAAGGAGAATATGTATATTCCTGGTCCTCATAATGTTCAGAGGTAATAGAGGCTTGATCTGAGGAAGAGTAGTCTTCCTCTAATCTGGGCCTTTTGTCCGAGGGGGGTTGAGAACCCCTGATAAGAGTAATCAAATCCTCAGCCATTTTTGAGCATCTGTTTTTAGGCATGGGGCCTTGAGAAGGGGTCTGTGGTCCTTGTTTTTTAGTTTTCATGGCTGCTTTAGATTTTGTGAAGCCTTAATAGAAAGGGAGGAAAGCCTGAAGACACCTTGAGAAATGGCAGGCCTGTCTAAACTCTAGGTTTCCCCGCCAAAAGTGGCGTCGTTATCTGTAGTCGGAGTGGGGGCCGAGGAGCCTGCGACCTCGGGCACAGAAGACACCGGTAATGAAGTGTCATCGGTAGTCAGGTGACTCAGTCGCTGAGAACCGGAGAACCGGTAGTCAGCCTTAGCGTGGTGTCAGTAGAAGTCGCGGACCTCATATGTCGGTCCTTATCCTTGCGTCTTTTACCCAAAACTGGAGTCGGAGTATCCGACGACATAATATAATTAAATTTTTTACCAAAATAGTGATGGGCGAACTCCGCCCGACGCTTAATAGTGCGTTTGTTGAATCTAGCACAAAAACAGCAGGCTGAGACGTCGTGGTCTGAGCCTAAGCAAGGAATACAGAAAGAGTGGAAATCCTTATGCGGTATTTGCTTCCCACATGAAATGCAATTATTAACTTTGTCTGACATCGGTCTGAGGCAAGAAAAGTTTCCTCAACGGGGTACTTAGCTTTCAAGAAGACTTCGGCTGAAATATTTTCGTAAATCTCAGGAGCTGGCCGACCGGCACTTGCGAACTGCTTCTGCTTCAAGCACCGCGCGGCAAGAAAGACAGAAGAAGATGGCGTCGGCTGGCTCTTTTATACCCCTGCCGCACTGATGTCAGGGAAGAAGCGACGACAACCAACGCCGGACCTAGACTTTGGAATTCGGCCGACCGAGGACCCGCCTGACGGCAGAATAACCCATCTGTTATGACCGCAGCTGTATGCACGATGAACATGTGTCTTGGCATTTGTGCATGGCCCTATGCGCTCTCTCCACAAATATGCCAGTAGGATAGCTTTCCGAGCCCAGTAAAGCTTCGAAGATTTGCTTGGTGGTTGACAATAAATTGTGGTTATCATAGGTCTCGGGGAGACCTCTGATTAGTATGTTATTGTGGCAACTTCTAGCTTCTAGGTCCGTTAATTTAGTTTGTAGATCCGATAGCATTGTAGCTTTGGTGCGCAGTTCTTCAGACAAGGACTGGATCAAAACTTCATTAGCCTGAGTCTTGTGTTCAAGAGTATCCACTCTTTCCACAATTTGGTTAATGGTTTTGCCAAAATTGGTTAACTGATCAAAAAATCCTTGTATGGCAAGATGTATAGGTTGAAGCACTGATTTAAGCTCATCTAAGTGGAAGTTGGCTTCAGTTTTACTTTTAGCGCTTGATTTGTTAAGTTCTGCTGATTGTTTAGTGATTTTTTGCCTTCTGGAGACCACATCTTTCTCTGGAGAGAAGATTGTGGAGAGTTTAGCTTTGGTAGTTTGTGTCTCCATTATGTCCGAGTTATCAGCCATAGTCCAGACACGGTAGTTATTAGTGTGCAGTAATTAGTCCAGGGCCCCTTGGATACACGTGGCTGAGATTACTGTAGCAATGATACAATATATTAACTGTTCTTTTGTCTGGATGAGCTAAATAGTCTGATTCCGATGAATGAGGTTAAAATATTTGATTCCTTTGCATAAGTCGTGAGAGTTGGTATTTAAAGCATGATATTTCAGCTGAGTCGGTAGATAAGGAAGGGAGCTCTATGGAGAGGGTGTACACTAGATGACCACCATCTTGGAATGTCTTGAATGCTATCTTCAAAGGTAAATTGACCTGGGTCTCGTACTGTTCCCCGAACGGCCGTTTCACCGAAACTGAAACGGCCAGGCATACTTTCGCGAAAGTGCTTTTCACAGAAAAAGCACTTTCACGGAAGTATGCTGAAAAGTAAGGGAAATCGTGAAGGAATGGCTGTTGCTGAGATTGTAGTACAGTGAGGATAAGGGAATATTCCCTTTTCCCCACTGTAGTGTGATCTCGGAGTGAGAATATAAAAGTAGGGGGGCTGGGGGGAGCAGGTGGGCTTGCCCCCCTGCATAAACATTAGTTCTGTGTTTTTTGTTACTTTTTTGAGGGACTTTAGCGAAAGTGCTTTTTCGGTAAAAAGCACTTTCGCTAAAGTGTGTACGGTAGATGTGGTTTCGGACTATTGAACTTTTGTTCAATAGTCCTAGACCCAAACTGATCTACAAAGGAAACTTGTCCAAATTATGCAAGTTAACTGTAAATAATAATACAAATTTTAATACAAATTTTTGGAACTTCTTTGATATTAGTGAACTGAGTGACTCAATACACAGTAAAAATAAAACTTTGTTACTTATATCAGTTAGTAAACATCTTCAAGTTTATACTGGAAAGTTTTTATGTGGAAATATATATATATATATAGGATAGGTTCATAGGTTCATACTAGGCTATCTGCCCTGAGGCAATTATAAGCCTAGCCCGATTCTGTATGGCTTACGCCACCCCTTGATTTGAGTATACTGTGCCCTTTAAGGTTTAGTTTACTGTGCCTCTGTCTAATAGTGACACGGGAGTAATCCCTGGGACAAACCTACGATCCCCCATCCACCTATCGAGATTCAGTACTCTCTATAAAATCTCCTAAGTTTAGCAAAATGACTTCTTAAGTCTGTTTGGAGATGTAGCAACAATGTAAAAGCTATCTGGACACACGTTTATGGATTGCGAAAAAATTAAATGCATACTGGGAGGAGATAAGTATGTTTTTAAGGGATTATGGTCTGATGATTGTTCTTTAGTTAGATCAGTAATATTAATGAACATTCTGCTTCCTTTATCTGTAAAAGCCAAACAACAAAAAATGTTCTGGTGTGTCCTGGCAGTAGCTAGAAAAGTTATTAGAAAAAATTGAAAATAGAATTCAGTTCCTACATTCAAAGAATTTTTAAATTTATCAGCAATACTATGAAAAATTGAAAAAGAAGTGATCAGCCAGAATAAGATCTACAAATCATAGTAAGACTTTTTCGTCAATGGGATAACCTTCAAATGTTAATACTGAAATACCAAGACTCAATGTGTTAATTGTATAAGATTACCTTGATGATTCAATGTATTCCTAACATTGTACAACAATATATGATACTGAATTTCTTCCTTTCTGTGTATATATTGTAAATATGTGCTGTAAATATGTGCAATTAATTAAAAACATATATTCTTTATAAAAAAAAACATAATTTCAAATCTGGACTACTCATGATGGTTAATTTAAATGATTTTAAAATAAAGTTTATATGTTTTGAATTTGTACTAGAGTTGATGTTAAATTGAAGATGCTTGCATAAATACAGCCACATTGTGTTATTCATGGCATCGAGGATAATTTTACTGACTTTCGTCTTATTATTTAAATAAGATACATGTAATGATTTCTAGTTTAAAGAATATGATGCATCTAAGCAATTTATTATTACTGTAAAAACTGCAACCTTACCATATGTTTGTATATCTGGAAAATTAAATGCTGAAAAGTTATAAGCCTGACCAAGAAGAGAATGACATGGAGCCATCAAACTTACAAGTTATTCAACATATTCTCCCTGAAGTTCAACATACTTGAGACATCATATTTGAAGTTTCTGTAACCCTGCCAATAAAAAAAATTTAAAGTCTGGTCAGCAGCTCTGCTGCTGCAATCACATCAGAATCACTTAAAAGTTGCCACCCTTTCAAACTCTTTTTAAGGTTTGGAAACAGAAAATAGAAGGAGCAAGATCTGGTGAATAGGTTGGATGGTCTATGCACTCAACCCCTAATTTCACCAAAACATCCATCGTTTTGCCAGCCTTGTGAAAAAGTGCATTGTCTTTCAAAAAGAAAAGTCCTTTCGGCAACTTCCCTCTCCTTTTTTCTTTCAATGCCTCCTTTAATCGGCACAGCAAGTTACAGCAGTATTCTGCATTAACTGGCCCTTTGGAAGATAGTCAGTCATTACAACACCTTCCTGATCCCAAAACACTGTGGCCATGACCTTTCCTGCTGACCTTCAGGTCTTGAACTGCTTTAGCCTTGGTGAACTTGACTGTCGCTATTGCGTGGATTGTTGTTTTATCTCAGGATCATAGTGGTGTAACCATGTTTCATCAACAGTAACTAGTAAATATCAAAAACCACTAGGGACAGCAGCAGAGTGAACCAAATTAAACATAATTAGAAGTTATGTACTCACCATAACGTTCCATCTGAGTAGGTGTATTCATTTGTCTGCAACCTGTGGGTTATGGATCTATCCCTCTGGAACCGCATGGTTTTCCCAGTTTTATGGAATCAATCTCTCCTCCCCTCCCCTCCCCCATCTGCTGCTCCCCCCTCCTCATGACCTCAGATCGTAAAGCAAAGCAACACAAAACCCTAAAAGAGTAATATAAGAAATGCAGGAAACTGAGGGGAGGGGAGGGAGGAGGGAGGACAACAATGGTTACTACCAGATGACCTGACCTGTATGGATAATTTTAAATCTGAAGTAGGATATTCATTTGTCTGCTATTCTGGTTTCTGCTACCATCATGGGAAGATCATGGAAGAGCATTCAGAGCACATGAGATGGCAGACCTCACCTACATGATCTAACAGATAGAAAATATAGTGAAATAGATGAAGCTGACGATGATGACGGGGCTGCATGCAAATTGTGTCTAGGAATCCTAGCCTTGAAGAAGGCTGCTGAGGTGAATACTGAGGTGGAGATAACACCTCCCAAAGGCTCTCCCAGCAAGCTTCTGAAGCCAATGATAAGCCAATAAAAAATCCAGCACAAGAAAACTTTAGAGATACTTTTGCTGAGATTGGCTTGCCCAAAAATTGAATTTGGAAAGGGAAATAAACAGCTGGGCCAGGGGTGCCTATGACCAGCTGTCCTGCTGTCCTGCCATCTAAGTTGCCTGTGAACATCCACAGATTAATTCTTTGTTTTCATTATTATTTTAGGGAAGGAAGGGAAAGTATTGGATTGATTGATGTTTGCGTTTTTGATTTTAAGAAGAGACAGGAAGTTGGTCCGGAGCAGGAGACGGATCCTGAGAATACTCAACCTGGGGAAAGGCCACTTTTAATTGAGAATTTCTGAAGCTGATGTAATGGCTACCAAAAAAAAGGCTGTCTTGTAGGCTGTCTGGGGAAGATCCAATCGGACAGATCACCAGGCAGTCAATATCGAAAGGAGAGGCAGAAAGCGGGTCAAGGCCTGTAGGAAGGAGGAAAGGAGGCTGGGAGGAAACTTAGGGCTTAAGAAAGAAATACAGAGAAAAGCACCTTACAAAAATTTTACACAACTTGGCCAGAGTGTCATGGCCAATGTGATAGCCAATGATAGAAGTTGTACTTTGACTACACTGTACTTTGACTGTGGAACGGTTGGAAAGTCAAGGTTAAGAAAGTGAGGAAAAAGGAAGGCAGCAAAGGTGGATTCCAAAGGCCTTCTCCAGAGCCAAACGCTTTCCACCCACTTGCTGGTGAAGTCTTTCTTGTGGATGGAAAAAGGATGCCAACCAAATTGCCTTTAACCGTCCAGATATGTCGAGTCCTTATCAAGAGTGGAACTGGGCAGCCAAGCGGTCAGCTTCAGGTTGTCTCAGGATGAGAGGAGAGGAGTGATGGGATGGGGGGAAGAAGATCCGGATGGGATCTATCCAAGGAGGATTCACGAGTGAGAATGGAAGGGGAGAGGGAAATGGAGTCGGGGGAGAATGGAGCAATGAGAATCAACTGCAAACCCACGAGAGAACCATCAGAACTTGCACCATCAGAGGCAGGAGAACTTGAACATACTGGGCCATCCTGGTAAGGGGTACGCTACCTCAGGAGGGACAATTGGAAGTCTCGAAAGGGAGTTGGTGTTTCGAGGAGAAAACCCAGTCGAGCGATGAAAGAGAGCATGAAGGGTTGAAGGGCGCCCCGAATTGATTTCATGCGCTCAGCCCGACATGGAATCTTCTGACAAGGGTCCGAGACAGAGAATGGGAGTCAGTCCGGTAGGCACTGAGCTTGGCCCGACCGGATAGTGGACCCGACCCGAATGTGCTGCTGCTATTAAGCAATTGGTGGACTCATTCCCCTCCCCAAAAGGTAAGACCTCCTCGAATGCTTGTTGTAAGACCTGTTCAGACACCTTGTTGGTTGAAAGTGCAACAGACATGTTGTCCTTGATTGAATGAAGGTCTCTGGGCTATAGAGAAAAAAGTCCTGCTATGAATTCCGCATGGGGATGATATGTCCTATCTCACTCGATATGCAGTAAGGTCTCTGAATTGAATAGGAGAACGGCCCCCCACGGAGCCGGGCGAGTGCCCCCCACCCGCGAGGCGAGGAGAAGAACAAAGGGCGGTGGATGTGGAGATCCGGGAGTGGAGAGGAGAGGTGGACCGAGCCTTAGTTGCTGACAAGATAGTGATGCGTGGAGCTGGCAGGATGAATGATGGGAGATGGGGAGAAGCAAGGTAGAACCACTGTACTAAGAGCATGCACTGTACTGAAGTGAAGAGAGCCCGGCAAGGGGACCCTAGAGCCCTAGCAGGACCACCCTAGAGTAGACCAAGAAAACAAGTAATGACCTTGAACCCTGGAATGCAGAATGGCCAGGGTGCTGCTGTGGAGATGGGTCTTCAGTGAGGCCTATTGTGACCTAAGAAAAGAGAAGTGTCCCCTAATTGAAAAGAAAAGAGTGGTGTGTTGCTGTTGTATTTGGTGCTGCCATTCGGTGATTTGAGGAAGAAGGCCCAAGGTGCCTCCGAAGCCAGAAGAGCAGATAGGGCCGCCTGAACAGAAGGGGGCTGTGGGTGGAGGCAAAAGGAAAGAAGAAGCCCAGGTGGGCTCCCTGCACCCCCTGAGACCACTCCTTGGGGAAATACCCTGGGAGGATGTGGTGAGGTGGGAGGGACTGGGGAAGGTAGTGGATGGCTCAAGGACTGCAGGAGGAGAGGAGGAGCTAAGAGTGCCCTGGGATTGGGAGATGGGATCTCCAGTCATCTTCCTGGAGTAGGGAGATTCTTGTTCTCTATCGGAACTTTGAGATCCCAGAATCAGAGGAAAGATGAAGGGGAGGATTGGTTGTAGTTTGACCAGAGGCATTTTTCTTAGAATCTGGTCTAGAAGAAGCCAGACCGCAAGCCGATGAACGGGGAGAGCCTCCTGGGAGAGGACTGAAAAGAGGAAGCGAACTGGATGGCTCTGACCTTTCCTGGGACTGGGCTGGAAGGCTGCCTCAGCAGCGGGACCGCTTGGGGGCGGGCCTCCCTGATGGAACTTGAGAAGGAAATAGAAGCAACTCGATATCCCCCAGGAATGGTTGGGCCCTCCCCGCCCCAGTGCCCCGGAGACCCCAGCCTCCCGGAGCCTCCCAACACTAGGGTGCCTCCCTGAGGCCCCCGAGCAGTCGGGAAGGGGAGCCGTCTGTGCGGAGGCTGGGACTGCTGTCCCTCGAGACCACAGAGTCTTGTGCTCCTTTTGGTTCCTAGGGACCCGCCCTCCCTGTCCTCCTCTCGCCTCTACTTCGGGGCAGACCCCGTCCCTCCGTCTTTTGTTGCTCGCCGGTTGCGTCTGGAGCGACTTCTGAACCAACGAGACTAGAACCATCTTGCTGTGTCTGGACCCTTTGTTCCTTGAATAGGCCCTCGGGGCGGGGGTCTTTTCACGCAGACAGCTGCTCTGGTGTCCGAAGCGGCCATCAGGGCGGCTGCATGAAAATGGCTGACAGGCAGAGCAGATCGAAAAGAAGTGGAAACGACGCACGCTTGCCAGGGCTCAGCCCCCTGACCACCAGTGTTGGCCTGACACACTGGTGTGCCCGAGAACCCCGGAGGCGTGAGCACAGCTTCAGGAGCTTAAGGACCGGAGCGAGTAACGGACTCCAGACGCGAAACACGGGCTAGATGGCCTCAACATGGCCCAAACATTAAAAAGGCAAGACAACCAACCACATACCAGGTGTTCAACAGTGAACATAACTAAAAGCATTGCCCATCAGCCGGGGGAGCAGCGTAAGAAATAGAAGCATTTTGGAGAAAATAACTTTTAAAACTAAAAGCAAAACCTATAAAAACACACATCACCACTTAACAAACAAAGACACACACCAAGGAAACACACTAACTCAAAAAACGACTTAGAAAGAAAAAATTAATTACTTTAACTGGAAAAGGAACAAATCAAATCTAAGGACACAGGTTTTCACAGGTGAGGTAACAAAAACTTTAAAATATCCAGTCACTTAACAGATGCGGTCATCACTCTTGGCTGAGAGCTCCAGACCAAAGCATTCAGACCATGGGGAATCCAGATCTATCTAGTAATTTGTCATCAGCCTTTATAAGCCTAGCCATGTTATACCTTTGTTCCCTTACTGATCAAGTTGTATGGCCTATATTTGCAGTATGAGTCAATGATCAGCACTGACTGCCCTTATCCAAAAGGCACATAGGTGACACTCCTGGGGTAAATTTATGGTCTTCCATCCAGTTGCCTAAGTTACGCTTAAATAGGATCATTGAGGACCTCTGTTTTACATGAACTGGGAGTTTGTTCCAGAGGAGTGGCAATCTCTGGGACACATATCTGTCTCTTCAGCATGTTCTGTTAATGTTGCAGGCTAAGTTAAGATATCTAGAGCGAGTGAAACTTGTCCCAATTGACTTGCAGGTGTGCAGCATTTCAATTAGGGTGGGGTCTGAGACTGCTCTGTCGCCAGGCACAAGTTGCCTCTCAGCAGCCTATAAGATACAGAGTACAGTGATAAGGCCTTCATTCTGTCCATATAGGTTGTGTTGAAGGTCCTAATTTTCTTGGTGAGAAACCTCTGTGGTCTCTCAAGCTGCTGCAGGTGTCTGTTGAGGTATATACCAAAGGGAGCATTGTACTGCCTATTAGTGGTCTGATGAGGGGCAAGTACAGAGAAGTTATAACATCCTTAGCTCTGGATGGGATGCCCTTACTTATGAGATGTGCAACACAGAAGGCCTTCTTTACCACTGTGGACACATGGTGATTGAAATTAAGGTTGCTATCAACCTGTGTTCCCAAATCTCTCACCACAGGATTTGAGCTAAGGGAGGTACTGTTAATATTGTAATTTATAGGGACTTCCCCTTTGCCGAAAGGGATGATAACACATTTTTTTACATTTAATTTACTTCTGTGTAAGCCCTTTTTGTAGTATGTCAACACGTATGGAGGACTCAATGATTGCACCAAGTTTGCACTCATCAGCGAACTTGGTAAGCCACAGGTCATGCTATTTTCGCCCAGACTTCCGAGAAATAGATTCCAACCAGCAGGGGGGTACAGCACAGATTCTTGTGGTACACCACTGGTAACTGGTCTGCTGGTAGAGACTGTATGCATTCTGTCGGTGATCCAGTGGGTTACCCATCTAGTGACATATGGGCCAGTTTCCTGCTGGGTGAGTTTCTCAATGATGCCTGAATGGGAGATTGTGTCAAAAGCCTTGGCCAAGTCAAGATAGGCTGCTTGTACTGTTTTGCCTTCTTTCAGGGCTTTGGTGACATTCTTGAAGAAGTCTGCCAGGTTTAATAAGCATGATCTTCCATTAACAAACCCAAATTAGGCCAGGTCAAGAGTTTGAAGGTCACCTATGCCTTTGTTGACAAGGTCCATGATGATTCTCTTCATGAGCTTGCAGATAAGGTTGGTTAGGCTTATATGTCTAAAGTTCCCAGGGTGGGTTGATGGACCCCATTTGTGCAAGGGAATTACTGTTTCTGTTTCCCACATTGATGGGACAAAGTTAATACTTAATACTGAGGTTGAAGAGACTGCCACGTGGTTCCATTAGATCCTGTTTTAGACCATTTAGTAGGCAGCCTGGGATGTTATCCGGTCCCATAGAAGCTGTGTTTTTGGCCATGGAGAGTGCGGTTATGACCTGCTCTTTGGAAATTCTACGTAGAGGACTGGTGACAGGTATGATTTGGGATATGTCAAGTGGGTACAGAGGGGGTGAAGTTCATGCCAAATCTGTCTGCCAGCAGGTTGGCAATATCCTCAGGGTCAGTATGAGTGGTACCGTCCACTACTAGTTCAACACAAAACTGGGCCTTCCATTTTACATTTCTGATACAGCTAAAGAATGCCTTGTGATTATCCTTAGCTAGGGATGCTAGTTTAGTTTAGCAATTAGCTTTAGAGGACTTTACAAGATATCTATTTTGCTATTATTACTATAAAGTAAATTCTGATTAGCTCTGGTTTTCAATTATAACTTTCAACATTGGACTTGTATACAAGTCTTATTAGAAAGAAAAATGAGTAGTTTTCCTTTTAAGAAAAGGAAATTCAGACTCTTGTGATTTCATTTAGATAAGGCATGTAAATGAGAATTACATACAGTGTCATCAGAATAACAAAGTGGAAGGTTTCTTCATTTGTAAAGTAAGCGAGTTTGCAAGAACAGTGTGAAGGTAAGCATCTAAAATGCTCCAGTGATCAGAGTGATATAATACATTTGTATAATACTTTTTATTATGCAAGATTTAGAAAGGAGTGTTACAATGCTTGAGGACAAATGGTAATGTGGGTGGGAAACTAGAAGAAAGCACAGCAAGCATGAGAAGAAAGTAATACATTTAACAGATATCTCCACTTCCATAACATTTCTGTAAGGAATGAAAGTAATGCTGTCTTATAGTAAATAAGTCTCAGCTTTAAGTGTAACCAAGCATGAAAATTCTTGGTTCTAACACAAAATAATGTGGAACACAGCTAAGTTAAATATGATTTCAGAACCCTTGTCCATTACAAGTTAACATATAGTTTTAAACTAGGTCAGTTGAAAGCTACTGGTGAACAATTAGTTACAAAAATAGAAAAACAATGACATATCTGTCTCTCCCCCTCTCTCTAAAACACACACACACACACACACACACATATATATATATATATATATATATATATATATATGTTAGACAGAGGCACGGTATACTAACCTCAAAAAAGGGCATAGCAAAATTCATTTAAAATGGGTGGCGAAAGCCAAACACACTCTGGCTAGGCTTATAAATGCCCTAGGGCAGATAGCCTAGTATGAACCTATATATATATATATATATATATATATATATATATATATATATATATATATATATATATATATATATATATACATATACACACACACACACACACACACACACCTGAAATGTAACAAGTGAATTGTCAGAAAAGTAAAGTTACGTTAAATTAACACAAAAGCTGTCCAGTGAACAATTTGAAGTTACTTTCAATGAAGAATTTAAAACACTATTTATAAGCTGAGTTTACTGTAAAAGATATAAAGATGATGAGTTTTACTCAGTTATTTCAGTTATTTGTTTTGTGTATTAGCTCATAGGTTCGTACTAAGTTAACTGCCCTTGCGAGCCATTTTAAGCCTAGCCAAGTATCCCTTGTGAGACTCAAACCCTGCACCTTGTGTTTGTAAGGCAAACACTTTAACCATTAGGCCACCCTCCCATCTTACTGGTAAATGGATGGAAAATCTTACTGGTAAGATCTTTTTTTTTTGCTTTTTTCTTCTTTAAGTCAGGTCATACTAGAATTTCTGAAGATCTTTTAAGAGAAGGAAAAGAACAGTCCATATCTTCTGAGATGGGTATTAAATTATTATTTTTTTAATAAAAGATGCAGCAGCTTCTATGGCATTAAAGGTTCTGGTTTCATTTTGATGATGAGTTTTTATTTTTGCTGGATAAATGGTCCGTGCTTTTATATTGTTTTGTTTCAGCAATTTCATGAGTGGCCAGCATTTTCTCCTTTTTTTCAATTATTTCAGTTGAATATTCATTGCCAAATACAAAACTTTAAAGGAGCTTTAGCCCAGGCAGTTTTTAAAAATAATTATTTGTCTAGGAATGAATGGAATTTTATTACAGTATCCACCTAGGTGTTTTGAGAGAACTGGAAGCTGCTGGCTTACCTATAGAATGATGTGCCCTGTCTATGCCATAAGAAAGAACTTGTAAATTAAGGAATCCACAAAGAAAGCAAAGCTATCATACCTCCTCCTCTTTTTTTTTCTGGTAGACCAAAAATCCTGATGTTGCATTGTCATGCTCTGTTCTCTAGGTCATTTAATTTATTTACAGCCAAGTGTTTTGTTTAAGGAGAAAATCTGTTTGTTCTTCTTCCTTTAATCTGCCATCTACATTAATTAAAGCAGGCTGTATGTCAAATATTTTTCTTTGCTGCTGTTGCATCATTTCTTTTAACATATTTGTCTGATTGTAACTGTTCTCTTTTAGGTTATCAAGATTTTCTTGAAAACCATCCATTTCCAGAGGGAGTTCTTGTAAAGATGCCATCACTGGTTGCAGTTCTTTTTTTTTGAAAGAAGATTCAAAGTGTGATTATTTGGAAGCACTCGTGACATGTTTTTTTTCCTCTCTTCAGTAAAGAGTAACTAGAAAACCAGATCATACCAAAGGTGTTTATACTAGAATAAAAACTTGTCTAATAAGATAAAAAATTATCAACCACACTAAATGCCACCCTACCACTTTTCAGATTTCTAAGGTTGTAATCAGTGATAACGATAAGAGTACACAATGGATTCATAGTGATCCTCTTACAGCTTTATGGCCACAAGACAACTCACTGAGTTTATTTCACCATTTTGCAAATGGCTGACTGATTCCACCTCCCCAACATTCCCTACATTAACTAAATAACTTAATTTATAACCAAGTCAAGTTCATTCCCAAGCCCAAGTGCTCAAAGTCTTTTATTCATATTTGTAATAACTGATCATCTAGGGTGAAAGTGGCAAAAACAGGAAAAAATAATCAGCTGGTCACTTTCTCAGAACCCTACCCTTCTCCTTATGTGAATAAGCAAGAATGACCTCTCCATTTCTGTTGGCTTGTTTGCTCTGATTGATAGGGAGAGGGATGCATCCAGTGGAAAGCCACTGAACTCTTCTGCAGAAAGAAAGACCTTCAGAACTTGAATAACCATTTTAAAAATAAAGGAGGAAGAGGAGAAGCACTTACAGACGTGGGCTAACAGACCTACAGCCCAAAGTGATAAACCTAACCAAGGAATTTACTTCAGGGCAAATTATTTTAAATGTCAAGAATATGATATATACAAGTAAGAATTGTTACTAAAATGGTTAAAAAAGCAGTGCAAAATCTGTTAATGCTGAAAGCTATACATCTAAGCTGCAGAAAGTCTGGTGTTCACTGTCAGTATTTAGGGAAAATTTCCCAATTGGTGTAATGCAGTAGTAAAGAAGAACAACATTCAGACACTTTCTGACTATGGGAGCATGGTTAACATTATTAAGACTGATGCACATTCACACATAGCAACTACACTCATAATACAAACAAATACTGAGTCTCTGCACAGTGGAGGTAAGGATCAATCCAATTTTATAGATACCCCATATTAGCAATCCACTTTTCAGTGAGGTTGGCTAAAAACTATGACCCTTAAATTTAGATTTCGACATGCTCTACTACTCCTATCTGGTTGGGATAGTCTATATAGCATATTATGTTTCCAGACTTAAACAGCCAGTGATCAATGTGATGAACAAAATAATAGATAGAGATCAAGAAGAGAATGGACTTGTTACTAGAAATAGCAAAGAGGGGTCTGCAGGACTTAAAATGTCAACCTTACGCATTTTAGGAATATGGAGCAGATGACTTTGCTATGACAGAGGCCGAGGGAAACCTTCAGATCTCAAACAGAATAGCCACTTGTACATCCTAGATCTGATCCGTGACTACATTCACGTGAAATTGACAAAACCTTTATCATATAGATAAGAAAATGGAAGCCATTGTCAAATAGTTGTTTTTATTTAAGTCCTAGCTGCATGTAACGGGGGCTACAGACACATCTGAAAGAAATGTTATCCATTCACATTTCTTTCAGATGCGTTGATAGCAACATTATATGCAACTGGGGAAGAAATAAGAACACAAACTTGTACTAATCAGCACTGTGCAATAGTGTTAGTCTCCTTCAAAACTCACACCCCCACCATCAACTCGTTAGCGGTTTTGAGCCTCGGTCATTCTATACTTAATCATTTTAATATGAAACTGTATAATGGGTTAAGTTAAAAAAAATTATGCTTGGAGAAAAGTGCTGCTATGAGCATTCTATGATACCAAAAGAAGAAAAGAAGACTTGTGTTTCTCTCTGAGTTGAATACTCAAATGAGGAAGTGTGCTAGGTAGATAGAACTCTGCACTATTCCCAATTTCTAAAGAATCAGAATAGTCGCCACTCCAATTCATGAAACTAACTACAAAGTGGTAGAGTACACCTGAAAAAAGCAGTACGCCCTTCTGTAAGACTCTCACCCACAATGATATTGTACTAAAATTCACCCACATTGGTAAAAGATGTTTAACATTATGCCATGTTACATCCTGAACATGTTTGATCCAAATGTCATGTGGGCACCTATGTATGTAGTGGATGTCACAGTATGTCTGAATGCGCCCCCTTACATCAAAAAACAGCTGAGGTGCTTTTTTTGTAGTTATGGATGGTCTCAATGTGTCCTCTACCTCTTCCTCCATTCTTCTAGTCTTTATTTCACTATACATATACAATAGCCACGATTCCCTAGCTGATGCACCTTATGCTCTAACTTCCCATCTTGCAGCCATTAGGTCCCCAACCCTACTGTTTCCATATGTACTTAGTCTATTAGACATCCTCACCTATCATTTCCCAGTTGGATCCATGTAGCCCACTGCTTACATATGTGTCTTTTGTTCAAGACTCTGAAAGGTGTGGGATAAAAGCTTTTCATCAAAAGAGAAGAAAACAATATTTTGATTTAAACTCTGCTTAAATATTTTAAACTGAAATTACAGTGATGTATGTGGTAATATTTTTTATACTTCTCTACTTTTTGTCCATTTATTTGTTTGAAGTTTTTAAGTTTGTTCTGAGACCTTTGTCTTGCAGCTTCATTTATAGTTGTGTGAAGATTGTGTATTACTGTAAGATGTTTGCATTGTTTAAAGATTATACTGCACGTCCATTTCCATAATCAGAATAACATGTAAAAAGTAGCTTTTTTGTATTTTGAACCCAGTCTGGACAATCTTACAGCTGTGGCAGGACTGTGATCTGCTGTTGGATTTGAACCTGATTTTGTCATTTATTACAGTGCTACTGGCAAATTTCTGCATGGTCTGGTGCCCTAGTCTGTGGTAGGTTTGCAGTAGTGGCAGCATTGTGAACTCTGCTCCAGGGTTTGTGCTTTAGTACCTTTTATAGCTGTATATACTTGACTAAAGTTGCAGTACAGTTCCTTCCTGTTTACCTTGCTGGTGTGTTTCTCCTGTTCTTTGAGTCTGCCCCCCACAATGAATCGTTAAACTAAAAGTTTCTGGAATTCTAACCATAGGACATGTGTTCCAGTACTGGCTTTGAATGGCTCTCTAGCAAGTCTGCTAAATTTAGCACACAGATTCATCCACCCAGTACATTTGCTAAAGAATTAAATGTGTGACAAACAAGCTTTTCATCAAAAGGGAAGAAGAAAGCTTTTGATTTAAATTCTGCTTAAATATTTTAAGCTGTAGTTATAGTGACCTGTGTGGGGATAGTTTTTGTACTTCTCTGCATTTTGTCCATTTATCTGTTTGCATTTTTTAGTTTGTTCAGGGACCTTAGTCTTATAGCTTAATTTGTAGTTGTGGGAAGACTATGTATTACTGCAAAATTTTAGCTTTGTTTGTAGTTTATAGTGCACTTCTATTTCCATACTTAGAATTACATGTAAAAGGTAGATTTTTTGTATTTTGAACCTAGTCTGGAATACCTTGTAGTGTCTTTCACAGTTGTGGCAGGACTGTGATCTTCTGCAGGGTTTGTGCTTCAGTCCTTTTGTTAGAAGAATATGTATTAATGTATATGTTTAGTGCTTATTAGAAGCTAAAAGGGTTAACACATTTCATTCTGTTTTATGTACAGCTCAATTCTGTATGAGATTATAAGATGCTTTTCAAACTGCAGTATGCTTTCTGAAATTGCAAGTTGCTCTCTGACCTAGTATTTGCTAGCACAGCAAAATTCATGTTTATGCCTTTTGGAAATGTACTGAGAAGCAGGTGATTATCTGCTAGGTCATGAAAATGAATGAATAGTGAATGAATAGAACAATATTGTTTTCTATAATGTGATTGAATATGAACAATCAGCCCTGTTCGTGTTATGAGAACATGCACAGCTGCGGAAAAGAAGAGATACATCAGACAAAAGACTGCTTGAAGAAATGAACTGTAATCTGTACTTGCTTTGTGCTCGAATTAGCCATAGTACCTTGAATGGTAACATTGCATAGTAAAAGTTGTATCTGACCGGTGGTCGTCAAGGCCACGTTGTTTTTCTTAGGAAGTTTTTTTGTAAACTTGATATGCCAGCAGAAAATCATGGACAAACAGCTGCTGAGAAATAATATTGAAAGAACTTGTGATTTATTACGTCAGCTTAGTAGGCAATACCTTGTAAGAAATGTATAAAAGTAGTTTCACTTCCTGATTCTAGTTAGACAAACTCTGTATTAGCAAGTTTTTGTCTCCTTGCTGCAAGATTAAAGTGCCTTAACTGGAACCTGCCGTGTGTTGATCATTTTGAAGTTATTTTTCCTTTGACAGATTGGTCCTTCGGACCGGAACTCTCACTTCGCCTCAGGTCAGATGGGCCAGGTGGCATGAAACCGTACGGGGAAGAAACCACATCGGTTCTTCTGCTTTGAAAGACCTCCGACTGAATTGTTGTTCAAAAGAGGCCAGCCACTTTTCTGATCTGTGACTGGAGGACGAGTCGGTAACGAATCAGAGACGGTCAATCACGGAGGCTCAGGTAAGGTGAGAGTTACCTTTATTCTGTTTTAGATCAGGGACTTGATTGAAAATATCTGTCTGGAGATTTGTTTTGTACAAGTCAGGGACAGAAAGATTGCAGTCTTGTCATAGATCAGGGAAAGAGAATAGGTAAGACAGTTATTCTAGATAAACTATAAAACAGAAAATCGTGGTACCACGTGAAAATAAGAAGTGTTACGTAACATTTTTTCTTTAACAAATCAGAACAATATGGGTAATAAGTGCACAAAAAGCTCCCAAAACCCACCACTAACCGAAGACGCAAAATATATGCAATCACAGCGTGCCGACAATATTAGATACTATACAAAATGGGTTAATAAATATGAATTTGATGGAAAATTAGAAAAATCCTCGCTTATTAAACTTGTCAAACAGCTTAAAGCTGATGCAAAAGGTCAGGTAAAAAAGCAACGTCAACTGGGGGTTCCTCAAGCACACAGGTGGATTGAGGAAGCAAACTGCAGGGAACAAAAAAGTAATAATTCAAAAGCTATGTTTCTAGATAAAGAAGACAATAATTTGGTGATAGCATCAGCCCCTCCACCCCCTCCGCTTCCTGCACCAGAATATGAAGCGAGTGGACAAGCTGGTCCACCTCCGCTATACCCGGCTGTTACCGCAAAGCCAAAACCGTATATTAGAGATCCAATCGAGACTAGGTCTCGAACACGTAACATAAGAGGAGATATTGAGTTATATGAAATAAATAAAAATTCACGAGCTATGAGTGAAGAAGAGATATGTCCACTCATAGAAGTACCAAATCCGCAGGCAGGACAGGACCCAACTCTTCTAGTATATAGACCGTGGACACCGGAAGACATCCAGAAAGCCACAGAGGGAATTCCCCATCCGAAAGTTAATTTTAGAAAATTCTTAGAAGACTTACAGGGCATGAGGTTAAGTTATCATTTGAATGGAGAAGAAGTAGAAAAAGTAGTCAGACAGATTGTAGGACCAGATTGGCACATGATCAGTGGCAACTGGAATCCCCATGATGCAGAGCATAAGCCACTCCCACATAGCAACGCAGAATTGGATGACAGAGTGAAAGGTCTAACAGACCGAATCTCTGAGAAATGGAAGCCTAGGGCAGACTGGACTTGCATTAATCAATGCATCCAATAGGAAGGTGAAACTGTTGACAGATATTATGCTAGATTATTAGAGTGTTTTAATAACCATTGTGGAATGCAGGTACCTGAAGATCAAACACATGATTCCCCATACGAGCAGCAATTAAAGAATGCAGTATTTTGCCTATAAGCGGCTTTATTACAAAGCACATGGCAGACCATCGTACAAGTAGATTACAGTCACTACTTGAATATGCTAGGCATGCCGAAAGCCATTTTAACAGAAAAAAGAAAAAGAAAGCCCAAGTATTTGCTGTAAAAGACGGAGCAGAAGTTTATGTAGTACAGTCCGGGAAAAAGGGCAAGAAAAATGCCCAGGGAAACAAACAATCTGACAAATGATCAGAAGAGTTTGAAGAAAGAAAGAAAAGGGGTGAATGTTTTAAATGCGGAAAAAAGGGACATTTAGCAAGGGATTGCAAGCAAAACAAGAAGGCAGCCATGGAAGATAAGGAGGGCGAGGACTGACTATATAATAGTCAAGAATCACTAGAAGGGAATAACCAAGAAAAGACAAATGCAAATGTGATAGAGGGAGTAGAGAATGTGATAGAAGAAATATAGAAGTACAAGAAATCACCGATGGTGAAGAAAGTGAAATTTTAGACTTAGCATTATTGAGCCTAGAGCTCTATTTAGCAGACACAAAACCAGAAGTTACACTTTTGGTAGAGGGGAGGGAAGTTAAATTCCTGTGTGACTCAGGGGCTTCACGAACCCTGATACATCCTTCCAAACTACCAGAAAATTCAGAATCACTTGATTACATATTAGTGAAAGCAGCTAATGGATAGCTGTATCGGGAGCCACTCTCTCACAACATAGCAATAACTGACCCTGTTTCAGGGATGACCCAGAAAAGCAAAATTGTTGTTTCTGCAAAATGCCCAGTGAACCTTCTGGGCAGAGATTTTATACAGATATTTGGCATAGCAGTAGTACCGACTATGCAGGGTATGGAAGCACAGCAACAAATGGATACTTTTGTGGTGCGACCGGAGGGTAAAACATTTTATTGGTACAGCCAGGACTTAGTCACGACTGGTCCAGGGGCAGTAACCGAAGAACTGATGAACGTAGCCATCAGTAAATCCCCCTCCCTTGACACTGATAAACAGCATTTGCTGCACTGTACTCTGTATTATTGTAGCACACCAGGACCTGATAAAGAATATGAGCAAGGACTGTTTAAAAACCATGCAAACAGATTAGTATTACGTAATCTGTACTGGGACACAGAAGGGAACAGTGTAGTCAGCTGTTCATTGCCCCAGGAATTCTTTGCACTCTATAAATCTAATTGATTACCACATGTTAGTTTAACCAAAGACAAGAATGTGAAATGGGCAGATATTGGAGAAAAAGTCACAAAGTGGGAGAAACAAACAGAGTTAGAATTGTCAGAACAGGGAATACAGAAACAGAAGTTAAATTGGATAACACAGAATCATCCAGCTATACACTTGCGGTCTAGCAAGGACAGCTGATTAGCACTCTTACTAGAAGAAGAAGAAAAAGCTTTACGGAGCACACCAGAAACTCTCTGGTCAACAAGGAAATCAGATGTAGGACTAATTTGTACAGCAGGACCAGTTACTATTATGCCAAAATCAGCATTCCGACCTTAAAAGAGACAGTATCCCTTAAGGAAGGATGCAGAAATAAGAATCAAACCTATAATAGCAGCTTTACTTAAGGAAGGAGTACTGATAGAATCTCCTGATTCGCCATGTAACACACCCTTATTTCCTGTTAGGAAAGCAAACGGAGAATGGCATATGGTCCAAGACTTACAAGCTGTAAATGATGCAGTAATACCTAGAGCACCTATGGTGCCAGATCCACATACTCTACTGAATGAATTGAAGCCTCAACAGAAGTATTTCTCTGTGGTAGATATTAGCAATGCATTATTTTCAATACTGATACACCCTGACAGCCAACATTGGTTTGCATTCACATTTCAGGGAAAAAGGTATACATACACGTGACTACCACAGGGGTATTGTGAAAGCCCAACAATATTTGCACAGGAGATGGCAAGCAACTTTGCAGGATTTAGCCCACCAAGAGGCAGCCAAATTTTACTTTATGTAGACGACATCCTGCTAGCAGCCCCCACCCAACAAGAATGTAAAGAAGATACCATAGCATTACTATAATTTTTAGCCACACAAGGACATAAAGTAAACAAAAACAAATTGCAGCTTTGGAAAAAGCAGGTTAAATACCTGGGATATGTAATATCCAAAGAAGGCAGAACATTAGATGAAGATAGAAAAATAGCAATTTTGCAAGCACCCAAACCGACTGCCAAGAAGGAAATGATGTCCTTCCTGGGCACGACTAATTTCTGACAGAGTTGGATTCCAAACAATGCCTTGGAGAGAGACCCATCCTGGCTATTTCCCATAGCTTGTTGTGTACATATGCAACCATTCTATTAACTTGTGATAAAGTAATAACTTTATAAAATGTGTCATCAGCTAATAAAACAAGCATTCTCCTGTCATAGTCTTCCCTATTCAAAATTACAATCTGTCCTCCCTTGTCTGCAGGGCGTATCATGATACATGGATTCGTTTGTAAATTATTTAATGCTGTAAATTCATCCATGGATAAATTGCACTGTCTGCTGCTACTAGGGTGTAATTTTTGTTCATGAAACACTCTATAAACATCATCTAAACATAACTGTTCAAATGCAGAAACCAAAGGATTTAACTTGGGTAAAAAAGAGCTTGTTTTTTTTAAACATAAATTCCCCATTTTCACCATTATTAGCATACATAATTTTCAACATTAAATTGCGTGTAAATAACTTAATGTCAAATACAATTTCAGTAATGTCAGAGTCAGCAGTCGGAATAAAAGAAAGTCCTTTTTCCAACACATTACATTCATATCTAGATAGAGTATGAGTTGATAAATTAACTATTAATTTTTGCTGTTCATGAAGGTTTTCTTTATCATGTATGGACTCACCGTTCCTTCTGGGTGCTTCCTTTTGTTTCTGGTCATACTTCTCCCTCTCTGTTGTCCATGGTTCAAGCCTCCTCTTCCTCGGCTTACAGACCTGTTCCTGGTTGGAAGAGGGAAGATCAGACCTGAAGGTCGTAGGCTTTCTAAAAAAGAAGTATGGATGCCATCATCAAGATCACATCTATTCAAAGCTTCACCAGTCGCTTCTTGATGAACTTGTGCTGTGGTTGTGATAGTTTTCCTTCTTACCAGTGTTGTCTCAGTCGTCGGCGTGATGCCACCTAGGTCGCTAGTTATCTGAGCCCTCCCCTCATCCATTTCCTGGATGTCTTCAGGCTCTCGATTAATGGAAGTTGTCGTGGCGGCTGTCCGATTAGCGGGAACCTCAATGATGCTTCCTTGATTGGTTGACTCAACTACAGGGTTTTTTTGAGTATTGGCCCTGTTATTATTGTTAGCCATTCTCGGCCACATAAAGACGTGGCCTCGTGAAAAATCTAGTCTGTCTCTATATAACTTTTTTAACTTGATTTGTATTAACTTGCGAGAATAGACATGAGCATTCTCAAGCATATCATTTATTGACTTCACAATCGAAGCAGGGCCATATTTTTTACACAGATCAGGATATTTGTTCTTGATCTGAAGTAGTAATTTTGTTTCTTCCTTTTCAGCAAAGTCAGATAAAAGTTTTAAGTAACCAGCACTGGTCTGTAGATTTAATTTCTGCCATTCACTTAATAGTAAAGGGTCACAGTCCTCTTGAGCGGGCATTTTAAGAATTCTCAAACCCAGAGGCACAATGCCTCCAGCAATACAAGTTTGGAGATGAAATTTCTCAAAATGTGTTCTTTTTAGTTTAAGCAAGTCTTTTTCTAACAAGAATAATTCACTTTTCAGTGCCACAATGTCTATATTCATGCATTCATCTCCATCTAGAACAAGTTCATTATTCAGTAATGGATTAGCTTTCTCGCTCACCTTAAATATAAATTGATTGACATTGAGTTCAGTCCATGTAATTTTTGAAACAGGATTATACTCCAATTCAATACTCTCTGTTCCTATAGGCATTCCTGTGGCCATCTCCCTGGATCCATTGGAAAATGCAGAACCAAAAATAAGCAAAGCAGAATATAATTCCAACAGTAACCAGGTACCTCTGCAAAAACACAAAACAAATCCAAAGAATAAAAGCAGGCAGAGGCAAGGCTCCAGTTTCTTCAGCTGATTTATTACAAGACACACAAGCGCTTTCACCACAAGGCTTCTTCAGGTGTATAAAAAGCAGCACTCAACACACCCATTCTTATACTAAGCATTAGCTAGTCACATGATTAAAAAGAGAAAACTCTTAAAGGCACAAAGAACAATTGTATTCAGCCTACAGTAAAATGCATAGTAAAATATATAAAAACTTCATTGCAAAAACCACATTTCATAAAAGCAATATTACAAAAAATACATATTACAAATACACATAAACCACATAAATGTAACAGATTCTACCTATGTAATGGTCTATTTTTCAGGATGGGTCTCAATGGTACATGGTCATTAAGACCATGTCCTGTGTTAGCTCTTAATCTCACAATCCATTTAGCCTCCAGGTTCTCAGTTTGAACTCTGGTGTCACCACCCCTCAAGTTCTCATAACATTTACCTAATGTTACATGTTAATGTTACATACATCATGTGCTAACAGTTATGCGAATGCTGTAATGTCCAAATGGGAACAAGATAATTTGGTCGTGGGTGACTTTAAAGATGACATATTATTTTTTCGCAGGTTTGTAGATGACCTTTTCCTTTTATGGGGGGGTCTATAGAACAGCTAATGATGTTTGTAGACTATATTAATGCTTCAACACATTTTCTTAAATTCACCATGAACTGTTCATATACTGAAGTTAGCTTTCTAGATGTCTCTATTATACAAGAACGTAATGGTGCACTGAGCACTAAAATGTTTAGGAAGGGATGTCATGTGAACAGTTTACTAAGAAAAGATAGCATGCACCCTCAATACATTTTTCGGAATGTTGCACAGAATCAAGCTTACAGGGCCTCTAGATTGAATGCTAGAGAAACAGATTTTGTGGAACAACTAGACAAGATAAATATAGAACTAGCAGAGAGGGGCTATGACCAGAAACTTGTCAATCAAAGTATTAGGACAGTGAGAAACTCTAGACACAGTAGAGCCAGACCCTATTTCTCTGAACAGGTAGAGAGTGATTTATGCAACGGGAGTCAACAGAAACAAATCTCACAACCACTTAAAATGTGTTTTAGCTATACTAGAAATATAAGATACTACACAGACATCATAGGCAAGCATTGGAATATCTTGACATCTGATAAACAAGTTAGTTTCCTTTGACACCTTTCATAGGTTTATATACCTCTTTAAAGTTGCATTACAGTGCCTTTCTGTTTACCTTGCTATATTTTCCCCGTTCTTCGAGTTTGTCCCCATCCCCCGCTAAGGTATTAAGGTAAAAGTTTCTGAAATTCTAACCACAAGACTTGAGATCTCTGGTTTAAATTTTTCCTCAACATATTTGTTGCTTTGGTTTTAAAAGGCTGCATCTCTGGCTTCTACCCCTTATGGTAATCTGACTTCCCAAGTCCCTCCCTCTCTTCTTTCATTGCTATTGTCTATCATGTAACCTATTTAAGTATTTTCCCACCCATACTATTATGAATATATATATATATATATATATATATATATATATATATATATATATATATATATATATATATATATATATATATATGATTTTGCCTTTACATCATTGTAAATGTACCTAATATCTGAAATTGCCTTGTAAAGGTAGTTTATGTTTTGTTGTAGCATTATGCTCACAAGCAATCTTCCTTGGTGTTATTACATCAACAGATTAGCGGTGCCCTGTATAGATGCAAATGCTGAGAAAGTATACTTCATCTATAAAGATTTCCTTAGAATTGAAATATGTAACTTAGTGTAGCTAAAACAAAGCCACTGTACAGGGACAAGCTCAGAGCACCAAGTTTACACATTAAACAACATTTTGACCAAATCTTAGCACAGTATAACCTAGTGTAATGCCAAACACCAGAGACCACCCAAGGAGACCTCTGCATAACCCAGTCCTTGACCTAGAGTAGACCACTCAAATTCAGGTTTGGACAACATAGACATGTAATTTCCAAATGTCTTCTTGGTACATATCGGCATCCTGATACAATGTAGCAAATGCCTCATGCAAATGCTGCATTCTACATGAACGACAGAATGAACTGGCACTCCACCTAAGCACCATGTTCAATCATAACCTCACATCAGGCTTTGTGCCCATTGAATGGCACACAGCGATGGTTATCCCACTCCATAAAGGGGGAGCCACCACGGACTCCGGGAACTACTGCCCCATTAGCCTAATGAGCCTGGTCTGCAAGGCCATGGAACGTATCATCATAAACAAAGATATTGGCAATCTCCAAACTCTGGACCCCACCCACTTCGGGTTTGTAAAAGGCAGATCATGTCTCCTAAACTTGATCACCAAAGCCGTAGACGAGGGTAAGGTGGTTCACAGAGCCTATCTAGATCTCGCCAAGGCTTTTGACACCATCCCCCACTCTGGAATTATAGATAAACTCACTAAACTAGGTATAAATCCCTATGTCACAAGATGGGTTGCCAACTGGCTCAATGACAGAACCCACACCGTGAAAGTAGCAGACTCCAAATCCAACTTCAGACCAGTGACAAGTGGAGTACCACAGGGTTCAATCCTGGATCCTCTCCTGTTTGGTATCTACTTTTCTGAAGTACAGGCTAACACAGAAGGTCTTTGGCTAACAAAGTTCACAGATGACTGCAAACTAGTGGCCATAATCAAAACTCCTAATGTTGTGGAAATCCTACAAAATGGCCTCACTGAGACAGATGCCTGGTGTCAAAGCCATGGCCTCAAGCTCAATGCCAAAAAGTGCATTGTTATCCCCTTTGGTAAAAACTCTGTACCCATGAGCTACCACATAGGTGGTAGTCTACTTAACACCAAAAGTGTGATAAGAGAGCTTGGGACACAGGTGGACAGTAGTCTCTCTTTTGATAATCATATCGCCACAGTAGTCAGGAAATCCTTCTACGTGGCACACCTCATCACAATCCAGGAAAAAACAGGTCATTGTTCCCCTCTACTCGCCACTCATTAGACCCATTATAGAGTATAATGCCCCTTTTGGTATGTACCTCACAAGACATCTACAACAACTGGAAAGGCCGCAGAAATACCTCACAAAGAGGATTACCAGCCTCAAACAGATGCCCTACGCAGACTGTCTCAAAAAACTCCAGCTTTACTCCGTCGCATATCGCCTACTCAGAGGCGATCTCTGCCTAACATACAAAGCTATGTCAAACGCGGAGCTGTTGGACATGCTATTCTTAAAGAAATCTCAATCCCTCCAAGCTACACGCTCTAGGGACCTAAACCTTGTCACCACAATAAACAGAACATGCTGGAGGGATAGATTCCTGTCCCAGAGACTTCCCATACTCTGGAACAAACTACCTACCTATATCAAACAAAGCTCCTCATTAGCACTCTTCAAGAAAAATCTTGATGATTGGATGGAAACAGGACATTCACCCCGGGGATCATATCTGGGGCTCTGCTCGACAGGGGCAACAGGAAAATAATTTTCTTGGGTGGCAAAAGCCAGGGTACCTTTTTGGCTAGGCTTATATAGGCCCTAGGGCCAATAGCCTAGTACCTACCTATGAACCTATGTTCACAGACAGCCATTTAATCATTAAAAAACAAACCCAGTATGAGAAAGATGCATATACACAACTTAATTGGAGGCAAAAATCTCACATTACAAACAAGGCTGTCAACAGCACACACACACACATACACACACACACACACACACACACACACACACACACACACACACACACACACTACATCCACCAGATATTGCGCCCACCACATGCACACAACTTATGCTGAGGCACTAAAAGGCAATCTTTCAAAACCTCAAAGACCTCCTAAACCTATAAATGGCAATGCTTATCCCCAGCAATCTCTAAAGCACTCACCAAAAGCAACACCAAACATCACACATACTCCTATACCCACTGAAGCCCCAAAAACAAAGTCTATAAGGCAAGCAAACACATTACTCAGAACTCTTGTCATAGGAGACTCCATTGTATGACACACACATGCCCCATTCACCAGACTGAACAAGGAGGAAATAATGATTAGTTGCTTATCTGGAACCAGGATACACTACGTTAGACATGCACTCAAGTTCTACACCACAGGTACCAGTAGAATACTATCATAGTCCATGTGGGAGTTAATGACCTGAGATGTACTTTCTTGGACTATATGAAGAGAGACACTGTTGACCTCTCTGAATATGTTTTTCAGACAGGTATGTGCCTTGCATTGAGTAGCAAGGATGATGCCACAGTATATAAAAAAAGATGACTGATTTCAATAAATGGCTTAATTTCTGGTATCTTTCCAGGGGCATCCAATATTTGTCAGCATGGGAATACATGGTTAACAAACCATATTGTACTGCAAAGACTGGTTTGCACCTGTCTCCACTAGAATTCTGAATATTGGCCAAAACTTTATCCACCCCCTTAAAGCCTTTTCTTAGGCAATGACAAATTGACAAACCTACCAACATAGCAAATCAAGCCCAAAAATGTAACTGCTCAATGCTAAGAACCTAAACAAGAAGCTCCACACCCTACAAGCTATCCTCACTCTAAAGAATATAAACATCTGTGCCATTACTGAAACATGGTTTAAATCCACATAAAGTACTCTGGCAGCACATGGCTTCCACACATTTAGACCATCAGCTGCAGCACAAACAGGGACAAAATGTGGAAGAGACTCGATCTGTATCAGCAACAATCTTAACTCTACATTGGTTATAATAGGACAATGCCCTGGACTTTATCCATGAGCAAATCACCATAGACAAAGTCCCTTACCACATCTTAGCAAAAAGAAGTTAAGTACTCGCCATAATGTTCCATGTTTGTTGTCCTTCATCTCGCCTTCCTTCTTGCTGGTTGGGTTTTGAGCTGCTCCTCGGTTCTGACTCAGCCGTATACTACAGCTGGAGAGCTTTTTACTGGCTCGAGGCTAGCCTCCATCTCAACATGCCTAGCGGTAGTTACCCAGATCCCGTTTGTGATAACCCACCAGAATAAATAAGTCCAAATATTACTGAACTTACTTATGAGAAAGGGACCTGCATATGAGTGTGTAAACATCAGCAAGAGAAAGGTAGGAAAGACTAGGTCTAACCAACTGGTAAGCAAAAAGGGAACTCAGCCAGTGTAGTCAAACAAAATAGAAGAAAACTCCTCTCAATCCTCCAGTAGGGGAAAAGAGGGTGGGATGCAAGAAGGAAGGTGAGATGAAGGACAACAAACATGGAACATTATGGTGAGTACATAACTTCTTTATGTTATGTTGCCCAATCTCGCCTTCATTCTTGCTGGTTGGGACAGCGTCCCCAGCACCTATTATCTTGGGTGGCTCACTGGAAAAGACTCTTCAGGACTGTGGAACCAAAGAATGCCCTGTTCCGGGAGGCCATATCTACTTTGTAATGAGAGATAAAAGTATGGGGATTAGCCCATGTAGCTGCCAAACAGATTGAATCTAAAGGCAGTTTGGCTTGAATGGCAGTAGAAGTAGCTAAGGCCCTAGTTGAGTGTCCTTTAATTTTTCCTGGAAGTTCTCAGTTCTGCAAAGCATAGACATATATGATAGTGTCTGAAAGCCACTTTGATAAAGTCACTTGAGAGACTAGATGACCTTTCTTGTCTGCAAAGGATATAAACAATTGGTCAGATTTTCTGAAATCCTTAGTCCTGTGTAAATAAAAATGTAACTGTCTATGAACATCCAATTGATGGAGCTTATACGCTGCCTTGTTGCCATAACTGGGGAAGAATACAGGAAGCTCTATGGACTGATTTAAATTGTGCTCTGAACACACCTTGGGTAAGAAGGAGGGATTGGTTCTGAGAGAAACTCCATCTTTGTGGAAAACCAAGAACGGGGGACAAGTAGATAGGGCCTGTAACTCTGAAACCCTCCTAGCTAAAGTAATGGCGGTTAGGAAAAAGTTCTTCATTGTTAAAAATTTCAGAGGACAAGAATCAGCTGGCTCAAAGGGAGGAAGAATTGGAGTCTCTAAAACTAGATTTAAATCCCAGTGGGGAGAGGTTCTCTTATTGGACTTCTTAAGAGGGAAGTACCTCTTAGGAATGCTTTACATAGCCTGTGGGACATGATGTTCAATCCCATTTCTCCTACATGGAAATTAGAAATGGCAGCTAGCTGGACCCTGATAGTAGCTGCCGCTGCTCCTCGTTCAAATGTTTCAGCAAGGAAACCCAGAATCTTAGAAATGGGGGCAGTAAAAGGATCAATGCCATTCTTTTTTGTCCAACAAGAGAACCTTTTCCATTTACTAGCATAGAGTTTTCTTGTAGTGGGTTTATGGGATGAAATCAAAATGTGTTGAACTGCCAGGGAAACATCTGGGAGCCTAGCTAAGACCAGAAGTGGAGAAACCAAGCCGTCAGCTTGAGAGTATGGACGGAAGGGTGGAGAGCACCCGACTGATGTATCAGAAGATCTGGAACTGGGTCCAGTATCCAAGGTTCTCCTTGCAGATGAGGTCAGCGGAATGGGAGCCAAATCTGTCAAGGCCAGTAAGGAGCAATGAGGATTAACTTGCAACCCAATGACTGTGCTTTCTGAAGAACCTTGGGGATCAGGGGGAATGGTGGCAAGGCATAAAGCTGTCCCGGGGGCCAATCGCGAACCAGTGCATCCCTGGGTGACTGTCCCAGTGGTGGGGCTACGGCAAAGTAGCTGCTGCATTTGTTGTTGAGGGGAGTGGCGAAAAGATCGCAGCATGGCTGGCCCCATTTGTGTAAAATCAGCTCTGCAACTTCCTGTTTCAGGGACCACTAGTGAGGCATTAGAATAGCCCTGCTGAGCTTGTCCGCTATCACGTTGGATTTCCCCGGAATGTGCGTTGCGACCAGAAAGCATTGGGAAGACATTGCCCATTGCCATACTCGTAGAGCCTCTCAGCACAAGGGATAAGACCTGGATCTGCCCTGTTTGTTGATGTACCATACTACCGACATATTGTCTGTCTGAAATGCTATAGTCCCTGTAGGCAGAGAGTCTTGAAGTGCTTGCAAAGCCAGAAGCACTGCTCTCATCTCTAGGACATTAATGTGCAAGTGGTACTTGTGTGCTTGCCAAGTCCCTTGAACAGTCTGTCCCAGAAAATCCCTCCACCCCCAATCTGGGAAGAGTCCGTGGTCACTGTGGCTACGATTTGGGGGGTTAGAAATGGTCTGCCCATTGATACCAGAGGGGAGTGAAGCCACCATGCTAAGTCCTTTTTGCAAGACTCAGTGATCCATTTCTAATGTGACACTGGCAAATCCTGGAATGACCATTGAGCAAAAAGGAGCCACTGCAGAATTCTCATGAGGAAGCACGCCATAGGGACCAAAATAACTGCTGTAGCCATTGAACCAGAGACCTCGAGGACAAATTTGAGTCAATATCTCAAAAAGAAGAAAATAGCCTGAGCCAGTAAGAGCAAGCTCGATGCTGCAAGTGGCAAATGAGATCTGGGTAACTACCGCTAGGCATGTTAGGATTGGGGCTAGCCTCAAGCCAGTACAAAGCTCTCAAGCTATAGTATACGGCCGAGTCGGGGCAGAGGATCAGTTCCAAACCCAACCAGCAAGAATGGAGGCGAGATAAGACAACATAACATCTACAAGTTACCCTCTGTCTCTAGAATCCCATAGCTCATACCTAGACCTACTGGAGACACTCACAATTAAACAAAATACCCTCTTTGTGGGTTACTTAAACTATTCTTGCATAGACTGGGAAGAATACACTGCCTCATAATCAAGGCACAACAATTCCTGGGCTTTATTAACAAAACTACCCTTGACCAGATAGTGCTCACACCCACCAAAGGTTCAAACATACTTGGCCTGGTACTCATCAATATGAGACAGAGCTGCAACCCCCCCCCCCCACACACACACACACACACATACACAAACACACACCGACTGTCACATCCTCACTGGTGAGGTCGACCAAAAAGCTGTCTCCTTTAAAATAAAAATCAACTTGGTAACTCAGTAAACACTGTATCAGTTAGGAGGGTAACTTAACACTAACAGTTAGGAACTATTCCATAGCAAACTACACCCTATTATGTGATAGCTTATAAAATTTCAATGCTCCTTCCAACCTCGAGTTCACAAAAACCTATGTGGAATTGTTTACAGAGACCCTGTATACACATTTAGATGGCTGTATAGAGGCTACTGTACCTACTAGAACTAAGCCCAAAACAAACTCTAAAAACAAACCACACTGGTAGAAATCTAACCTTAATAGGTTGTATAACAAAAGGAAAAAAGTCATGACTAAAAATCAAGAAGACCAACTCCCATAATGATAGGAGCTCTCTAATTAAATAAAACAGGAAACTAAAAGAACTAATCAAGTCTAACAAGACCAGCCATGAGGTCAAGATAACGACACAGGCTAAAGACAACCACAAGGTCTTCTGTAGCTATCTCCAAAACCTCAAAATCAGCACACATCAGTATGCCAAACTAGTGGTCAGTGGTGCCACCTTCACTGAGCAGAGTGATAAAGAGAATTTGCTGGCTGAGAATTTAGCTCAAACTTTATCTCCCAATCCCCCTGCCTTCCTCCATGAAATACCTAGGCGTATAACCCCAAAACTATTAACAGGGAGCAAGTCCTGTCAGTGCTCACTAAGGCCAAAAACACAGCATCAATGGGCTCCGACAATATTCTGAGATACCTCTTAAATAGCTGGAAACATAACCTATCAGCACCACTTGAGTCACTTTTCAACTATAGCCTCAAAACAGGCTTTGTACCATGAGAATGGAGGACTGCAACAGTCATCACATTTGCACTTCACAAGGGTGGACCATCAACCAACACCAAAAATGACAGACCTATTAGTCTGATTAGTCTAACATGCCAAGCCATGGAATGAATTATTATGGAAATGATCAACAAAGACCCAGGTAACCTTCAAATACTGGACAAAACCCAGTTTGGTTTTGTCAAGGGAAGATCATGCCTATTAATCATGGTGGACTTTTTTGAGAAGGGTCAATAAGGCAATGAATGATAGAAAATGGTGTATACTGTCTGTATGGACAAGGTTAAGGCATTCAATGCAATATCCCATGCAGGTATAGTTTAAAAGCTTACTAAACTGGGCATAAACCCCTATGCAACTCACTGGACTGCTAGCTAGTTCACAGGAGGAAGTCAGGATTGTTGATACCACCTCCGCTAATAGACCGGTCACCAGCAGGGTACCTCAGGGCTCAGTGCTGTGACTGCTCCCATTTGGCATCAATTTCTCAGAGGCAAAGGAAAATTCCAAGGGCTTTTGGCGGACCTGGTTTGCAGGTGACTGTAAACAGGGAGCTATCATCGATTCTCCCATGACACAAATATCTTACATGAGGGTCTAACACAGACAAATAACTGGTGCCAAAGTCACAGATTAAAACCCAAAGCCAAGAAATGCATTATAGTGCCTTTTGTGAAGGCTGACACCCACACTAATTACTCCATTGATAAAGACACCCCTAAGAGTTTCCCCAGTAGTCAGGTATCTGGGAACATATGTTAACTGGCCTTTGACCAACATGTGTCCAAGGTATAAATAAATTATTCAATGTCATGACATAAGTTATGGCATGGCATCCAGTTCCAAGGACGTTATAGTGCTACTTGATTTGGTCCTTATTAGACCTACCATTGAATATAATGCCCTCTTCAGCATGTACTTGACCAGACATATGCAACAGTTTGAATGTGCACAAAGGTTCTTTACCAGGAGAATCCAGAGTCTAAACACATTGTCCTATACAGAATCAAAACCCTGCTTATCTCACAACTGTCCAGATTTTCGTAGAATGTCCAGATTTTTGTCTCATTTTTGGCCTTTTCCTCATAAAATTTTGGTTTTCTGGCAAATCATCGGCATGTCACTGAGGACTGAAGTCACAAAATAATGACAGACATTTGAGTTTCAGACTTCATACTCTTCAAAAAAAATCATGCCAATGCAAAATTTGTTATTCTATCAAGTTTCTAAGTTTTTAACAGCAATATTTAAAAATTGTCCCTGTTTTGGGGCCTTTGCCCCCCATTATTTAGGTCTTTGTCCAGATTTCTTGCTCTAAGAGGTTGACAGGTATGAAACCCTGTAACCTTGAGACACTTCATTAAGAGCATGGAGCCTTAATCTTGTACACCACCTGCCAGGCCTCTCTTACCTTCTTATTTAGTTATTTATTTAAGTAAATCAGTCAACAGAATTCTCATTGTTTTGGAAAATACATGTCTATTCAACACCTGTTGTAGTTCTGTTAATGTTTGAAGTGAGTAACAGTTGTCTGGTACTTAAGGCTCTTAACCATTAATGAACTGCTCCCTGTATTCAAAAGTATAAGGATTGAATCTTCCCACCTCCATAGGTACTTACTAGGCTACTGATCCATGAGGATCTTTAGAAGCCTAGACAAACATTTCCATGAAGTTATTTAGCCCTTATATTTTATGTGTGAATAACCCAGAAATGAGCTGACCATGTGTTGTCCCTATCCATGAGGCACAAGGGTGCTAAACCAGTGGTAAATTTGCACTTGTCCATCCATTTGTCCAGATTACATTTGAATAGTGTAAGAGAAGTACTTAGCTTTACATTGAGAAGATTATTCTAAACAAGTGGTATTCTTTGTAATACATACCTACCCTCCAATTCTATTTATGTTGCAAAAGATTTGCATATGGTTGAACTATGAGAAAGTCAGTCAGACAATATTCCTGGATTACCCCTAAAAAGGACACTTTCTCCAGTACCCCCCCCCCAACCACCCACTCACCACCAATTATTGTTGGCTTTGTCCAGAATTCAATTAATTCAGCAAAGAAATTGAGAAATGTTTTGGCCTGGTCCTTGCAAAAATGTGTGGCTTTTTAGCCAGTTACTATGGATTACAGTCACTAAACAACTTCAGAGTTTCAGACTTTTTGTCCTTCAGAAAATGCTTGCTGTTGTGACTTTCTAAGCGTATAACAGAAACATTTAAAATCTGTTCCTGATTGTTAAGTCTTTGTCTCTGATTCTTGAGATAAATTGGAAGGGCATGAGGGTGAGCCGTGAGTTGCAGTATATGGTTCTCACACTAGTGAGCTGAAATCATATCTCTCAACCTCACAGCACAACAAATATGGACAAAGCCAAAATAATAGAGGGACAGAAGCAAGGACAGATTTTAAATATTGCTCTTATAAATTCAGAATGCGGCTAGAATAAAAGTTTTTGCATTAGCATGCATTTTCTGAAGAATATGAAGTCTGAGACCCAAATGTCTACCAATCCTCAATGATTTGCCAGAAAATGAGAACTTTAATAAGGAGCACACCAAAAATATAATCAAAAATCTGGACATTTTGCGAAAATATGGAGAGTTTAGAGGTATGGCTGAAATGCATTTCTTGGTCATCATACAAGTATTTGTTCATTTTAATGCAAGCAGACATCTGAATGTATGCAGTCATACAAGGGGCTGTAACTCATGTTCACATACACTGATGTGTATTCTGTATCATAGAGTAGTTATGGTTTAAAAGAAGGAATTGATTATAGTGAACAGGAGCTTCATCATATGAGCCATGTTCTTTTGGTATGATCTTTGGTTTCCTTGTTTTTTTGACTGTTGAGAGTATACTGATATGTCTGTGAATAAACTAGACAGCATGAAATTGAGGACTTTATTATTAAAATATTAACATGAATGCCTTTTTAATTTAACGTGTTGTTTTGCAGTACAAAGCTGTGAAATGCAATGTGATGGGCTAAAACAGTTTGGTACTTAGTGCAGATGAGTTAAGGTTGTAATGAGCTAATTCCTGCAATACAGCTTTTGATTCTCTCAGCCTCCATTTGTTTAGTGCGAGTCTGACCAAATAATTGCACCAGACAGTACTTCTGGGCTTCTCCTGAAAAGAGGCCAGCAAAATATCCCAAGATGTTAGCAAATACATTACATATTTGTCGTCTGAATTCCTAACTAGTGCTTCACTATATTCTGTTTTACTATGAATCCCTGCATGTTTGATGTAGCATAACAGACTTCCAGATGAATTTTCAATAAAAGTGAGTTTCAAAGGAAGAGAAGTTTACTGCTGATCATGATGTCTGTTTTCCATGTGAGAGTGTTTTGTTGTGAAATGGCTGTCAGTGTTTTTGCTGTTTGTTTTTTTAATAGTTTTAAATTAAATCTGAATCTCTGTGATCAATGTACAAGTAAAGAAGAAAATAACATACACACTGACAGGTTTCAACTGCATTTTATGTAACTGGTGAGAGACAGATAAGTAATGGGATACTAGTACGGCTAGGGGGTGACTACTACTCTGCCAAGGGTCCCATTTGACCATGCTCCAGATCTGCTCTCATTGTCCAGAAACTGTACATGAGTTTAGCCTCATATATATGCCCTATCTTTTAAACCAAATAAAGGGGAAACCCAGAAGCATTTTCCGGTTAAGTGATTTACTCACAGTAGGCAAATGAAGGTAAAAAGAATCAAACCTTGTATCTTTGACTATATAAAGCAGCTCACTAAAAATGTAAAGCCTTAATCTTCTGCGCTGTCAAACCTTCACTTGTGTCTTCATTTTCTGATAAATCAGCGTGGGTTAAAACTCACTGATGTTTATAGTCAGTCAGTAATGCCATTTATTAGAGTTTCATATTTTTTTCTTGTGCAAATGTTCATAAAATGCACTTTGATGCAAAACCTGTTGCTCTGTTAACTTTTTAAGTAAATTAGAGTAGTTTGCATTTCTCTGTCTCCAATTTTGCAGTACATCACTGAATTTATCTCATAGTTATGCTATGTCCCTCATTAACGTCTTTTTTCTGGCAAATCAGTGAGGATCACTGTCAGTCAATAATGCCAGTCATTATAGTTTCATATTTTTTATTGTTCAGATAATGCACACATATGTAACACTTATTTTAAGTGGTTTGGAGTTGTCAAGCATTTATGTTAAGCTGCTTCTTTAAGCAAAGGTATAGGATTTGAGTCCCTTCACCTCCATTTGCTTACTGTGCAACTTTGAGCAAGTTACTTAAACAAACATTGCTCCTGGGTCACCCCAATAAGGGACACTTTGCCTTATGGGTTTACCTGGTGAACAAACACATAAAATATTATGTAAATTTGTCCCTTTTTGTCCGTTATTTGGCTTTGCCCAGAATTCCTGAGCAAAGAACTCAAGAGGCATTTTGGTCTGTTCCTTGCAAAATTTCTGGTTTCTGGCAAATCGTTGCAGACTGTAGTCACTAAATAATGTGAGTTTCAAATTCTGTATCCTTCAGAAAAGTTATTCTATCAACCTTTTAAACTTATATGAAAAATATTTACAAGTTGTTCCTGATTTTGTTCCATGTTTCTTATTCCTGAGTTAGAATTTGAGGGGGCAGAGGACAGCTGAACTCTATGGTTCTGACATCAGTGAGCTGGGATACATTTATGGGCTATTATTTATGAATTCACATAGCCTCAAGAAAACAACTAGGGTGTACACAGTCATACAATGTCTGCAAATGATGTGTGAGTGTGTGTGCATGCATGTGTGGGTCAAAGACTGAGATGGCAAGAAAGGCTAAAGTTGTTTGTCACAGAGAATTTGCAACTAGAGAAGCTAATAGATAACATGAAAATAATTTGCTTGTTTTTTTGAGGAGGGGGTGTCCTGGGCTTTTTCAACTATCAAGTCTCTAATGTTTGAAGAGTTGGGAGTGTCATAAAACACAACACATTACAACTGCTGCATTACTTTTTTGTTTTGTACACAGTACAAAAGGAAAATTTTACATTGTAACCAAGTGGCCGTTATGACAAGCAATGAGCAACTGGTGGTATCAAAGAACTTTTTATAAGTATGAAGTCCATAGTTTAACCATGGTATGAGTTTCCTTCTCAGCTGTTAGTTCATGTCATGTCTCACCCATCTGTTCCACATTGTGCAAGATATTGTAGTATTCCACATTTTGATGAGGAAAGGTTGATTATGGCTGTAGATTCTTTAATTCTTGTATTGTATTCATGATATTGCAAGCCTTCTGTTACCTATATGGTTTGATTGCTTGATGCTGACTGGAGTTGACTGTGTTTTTTTATGTGGGGGTGGTGCATGGCTTGCCCAAATCATGCCTTGGACTTTGCAACTTGAGTTATTTCTCCAAAGAATATCTCATAGTTGAAGAACTGGGCATGTGGTGACACAAGTATAAAGTAAGATTTAACCATGCTGTGAGCTCCCTCCCTAGCATTTATTATATGTTCTACATTTTGCTCATTTGTTCCACATTATGAGAGGTAGTACAGTGTTCCACATTTTGAAGATGAAAAGTTGATTGTGGCTGCAGATTCTTTAACTGTACGCTTGTTGGTGCACAGCCACTTATGGTAATGTCAAACCATACTAAACTTTCTGAAAATGAATCCGCTTTAAGGATATGGAGTTTTAATTATATAAGTAAGTAAACTTTTAGTTATGTACTCACCATAACTTCAGATGTTTGGGATCCATCTCGCCTACATTCTGACTGATGGGTTCGGAGCCGATCCCTCGGCTCCGCACGCTTATGCCAAAGAGCGAAGTCTCTTATTGGCTGAGCTTACTATATCCCAGGATGCACCACTACCAGTCCCCCAGATCTAGTTTGTCCGCATACATGCACACATGCACGCCCTGCTTATATAACATCGTCAGATGAAACAAGATAAAACAGTAGAACTCAAAACCGCTCAATCTCTTCTGATCTCCAAGGCAGGGGAAGGAGGGGTATTAGGAATGTGGGAGATGGATCCCAAACATCTGAAGTTATGGTGAGTACATAACTAAAAGATGTTATGTGATCCTATCTCGCCTACATTCTGACTGATGGGACAGCCCTAGCACCTGAATCCTGGGTGGCTCACTGGAAAACACTCCTGAGTACCGTGGAACCAAATGAAGCTCGTCCTCTAGATGCCACATCCAATTTGTAGTGGGAAATGAAAGTGTGGATTGGACCAAGTAGCCGCAGCACAAATTTCCGATATAGCGAAGCTTGGAATGAAAGGCTATAGAAGTAGCCATAGCCCTGGTAGAATGAGCTTTGATGGATGTTGTAAATTGCTTATTCAAGAAGAATAAGCCTGAGTTATGCAATCTCTGATCCATTTGGAGATAGTAGCTTTTGTGATGGTTTGGCCCAATTTATTATCTGAGAAGGACACAAACAACTGGTCTGACTTACGGTTGCTGAGTCCTGTCTAAATAGAAGCGTAATTGCCTGTGAACATCCAATTTATGGAGAGTGTATTCTGCTTCATTGGAGAATTTTGGGAAGAAAACTGGTAGCTCTAGAGATTGTTGGAGACAGAAACTAGAACAGACCTTTGGGACAAAGGATGGATTAGGCCTAAGTGATACTCTATCCTTGTGGAAAATCAAGTACGGTGGCTTAATAGACAGGGCTTGAAGCTCTGAAACTCTCCTTGCAGAAGTAATTGCCACTAAGAAGGCAGTTTTCCAAGACAGATATTTTAACTCACATGTAGCAGCGGTTGAAAGGGGAAGATGTTAATGCCAAGCACCAAATCAAGATCCCACGGAGGTGCAGGATGAAAAATTGGGGGTCTTAATAGGCTCGCACCTTTAATGAAAGTTTTGCATAGTCTGCTGCTCATCAAAGGAGGATCCATGGATTCGTGGAATTTAGAGATAGCCGCTAGTTGGACCTTAATAGTTGAGACAGAAGATCCTTGATTAAACAGGGATGTTAAGAATTTCAAAACCTCTGGGACAGGAGCAGAAATAGGGTCTAAGCCTGAGTTGAGCCCAGATAGCAAACCTCTTCCACTTACTGAGGTACAATTTGTTAGTGGTGGGTTTGTGGGAAGATAAAATGTGAACAACGGTCTAGTGTGTGCCTTCTAACTAAAGTCGGAAGTGGAGGAGCCAAGCTGTCAATTTCAAAGATTGAAGGGACTGATGCCGATGTCCCGACTGATGGATTAGCAAGTCCGAATTAGGTCTAAAGTCCACGGATCGTCCACATGCTTCTTCAGGTAAGGAAACCATACCTGACGAGGCCAGAATGGGGCAATCAGTATCATTGAGGACCCCAATTGAGAAGCTTTTTGAATAACTTTGGGGAGAAGTGGAATTGGAGGAAAGGCATAAAGTAGCCCTGTTGGCCAAGGTTGTGCTAGAGCATCCATAGCTGGTACTCCTGATGTGGGATCAAGGAGAAGAACCTTTGGCACTTGGTGTTTAGTGGAGTTGCAAATAGGTCGCAGCAGCCCCCATCTCCTGAAAACCTGAGCTGCTACTGTGTGGTTTAGAGACCATTCGTGAGGAGAGAGAATTGTCCTGCTCAATTTGTCTGCCAATATGTTTGACCTTCCGGGATGTGGGTCGCTACCAAGAAGCGGTGGTAGCTACAGCCCATTCCCACACTCTCATGGCCTCTCTGCAAAGGGGTAAGATCTGGTCCCTCCTTGTTTGTTCAGATACCAGACCACCGACATGTTGTCTGTGTGGATGGCAATGATGCCCTGAGGAAGAAACTTGTGTAAGGCCTGTAGGGATAGAAGTACAGCCCTCATCTCCAACACGTTGATGTGGAGGAGAGCTGAAGCCAGGAGCCCTGAACTAGCCTGCCCAGACAATGCCCCCCCCACCCTATCTGGGAGGCATCTGTCGTCAGGGTAACCACTGGAGAGGGAAGAACAAAGGGTTTTCCTTGATCCAAATTGGATGTCTGAAGCCACCAGCGAAGATCCCTTTTGCATATTTCCGTGATCATGATGTGATGATTGAGAGGAAGATCCTGAAAGGACCATTGAGTTGACAATAGCCACTGAAGAATTCTCATGTGCAATCTCGCCAGAGGAACTAGAAGAACCGTGGCAGACATTGAGCCTAAAACTTGTAGAACCATCCTGGCTGGGGCTTTGGATCTCGAGATCAGGGCTTGAACTTGGCCCTGTAAAGTTTGGATCCTTTCGGCAGGAAAGAAGACGCACATCAATCTTGAGTCTATCTCTGCTCCTATGAACTTTATGCGTTGAGAGGGCAGCAAGACAGACTTTGACCAATTGAATGTAATCCCCAGGGTAATACCCAGGGAGATGGTGGCTTTGAGGTTGTCCATTAGTAGATGCCTGGTGGTGGCAGTCAGGAGCCAGTCGTCCAGATAGGGAAACACTTGGAATCCAAGACTTCTCAGGTGAGCCGTCACTACTGCCAAACACTTGGTGAACACCCTGGGGGCTGTGGTGAGACCAAAGGGCAGAGCAAATTGGTAATGACTGACTCCCAGGCCGGAGCGCAGATACCCCCTGGACGCCCGATGTATCGGGATGTGGTAATAGGCGGCCCTGAGGGCTATGGAGCACATCCAAACATCCTTCTCCAACAATGGGAGAATGGATTGTAACGTGACCATTTGGAACTTGGATTTCGTGACGGATTGGTTCAGTCTGCTGAGATCCAATATTGGTCTCAGGTCCCCTGTCTTTTGGCACTAAAAGAACCTGGAGTAATTTCCTGATCCGATCTGGTCTGTGGGGACCGGTTGGATGACTCCTTTTCTAGCAGCTTTAAAGCTTCTGCGGCTGCCATTTCTTGACTGGGTGGTGGGTCCGGATTCTTTTGGACGGTGGGGGGTATGTGAATGGGATGGTGTAACCTCCGGCAATGATCCGAAGCACCCATCTGTCCTGAGTGATTGACTCCCAGGCTTTTAGGTGCTTGGCAACGACACCCGACTGGCTCGAGCAGCACAGCCGGGCAATCCCTCATGACGTGTGGGAGGCTGAAGAGCGAAAGGACTGGTCTCCAGAATTGCAGGCCCTCTGCGCCTCTGGGACGGCGTCTCCTGAAAAATTTCCCGTCCTCTGCCTCTGGAAGGGAATCTTCCTGCTGTTGGGAGAAAAACTTACGAGATTTAACCACATTTTCCCCCTTTAGCCTTGGGGTAAGGCCGAAGGGGTGGAATAACGGGCTCCTACGGCAGATAAAGTTTTTCCCTCTTGCTCACAGTGGGTAAGGGTGTCTTTAACCTTGGGTCCAAACAAGGAGGACCCATCAAAGGGAGCGAAGGAAGACTTGAAGGCCTCCATAAACTGACACAAGCGGAGCCAGGCTTGTCTCCGAAATGAGCCTCATGGACGAGTTAGAAATTGACATAAGGATAGCCAACTGAGAGCTAACCGACTGGGCTAGCTGCTCAGGTAGGTTACCCGAGAGGCAATCTGACAACTCCTTGACCAGATCCCTCTGAAGCCTGGTAAAATGTGCCAAATAATTCAGAGACCTTAAAGTAAAGGCCGCTGAAGTCAGGGTGCGCTTCCACCTGTCCATACTCCTAGACTCCTTATTAGGAGGATGGATGGGCGTTGAAGCCTCTGCCACGTCCTGTTGTGTAGCAGATGCCACCACCATGGCATCTACAGCCACGCCTTTAGTGAGGAACTCCTTCTCGGGGGGAGCAGACAAAAAATTATTTGGACGAGAAGGGACTGGTTCCACGGTATCTGGATGTTCCAAACTAAATCCAGAAGCTCGTGGCGGAGACACCCAGGAGGCGGAGGGCTGAGCCCCAAAGGCCTTGAGGAGCACTGACTCATCAGCAGAGGGGGGTTTGGATATCCAGCCACCTCGTTGTTTCAGGATCTCTAAGATGTCTGCAAAGGAGACATCATCCGAGGACGACTCGGGACCCCTCTGCATCATCAAGATCAGTGTCTGATGTAATAGACTCGGGGAGTCCACGTGCTTCCTCTTGCATGATCTCTTCCTTGGGGTTCCTCCAAGAGAACTCCGAAGAACCCTCAGGAGGAGGAACCCCACTGGGGTAACCTCAGGCCCCGGGCTCCGCTGACTACGGACAGGGAACTGCCAAAGACCCAGTCTCCACGCCCAGGAAGGTGCCGTAAGCCGGAGAGATGGCCAAGAGGACTTGGCCAAGGCACTCCTCATGGCTCTGAAAGCCGGACCCCAGAATCCTGGGAGTGTCCGGTCCCCGAGCCGTGATAGCCGACGGAAGTCCCGCAGCACCGAGGGGAGGCTCGAACCAGCATAGGTCCCAAACATCACCCCGGGTCCAGCTGAAGAAGTCCGTACCAAACTCGGACCCGAAGGCCTGGTTGGAGTAAGGGTCGGAGCCGACCCTGAGATCTCCACCGGCCAACAGCACCTGCTCGGCGGGCGAAGCAGTTGGAGGAGGAATGGCAATGGGGTGGGCAAGGTCATCGGCCGAAGCCAACTGGGGAACCGAAACAAATTTTTGGAAGACTGGGGACTGGAACAGTCTTTGGAGCACCCTGTCTATATCAGAATCTGACATCCTCAAGACCGAGAGGAAACAGAACGGGTTCGAGACGGCCTCCAACGGCCCCAAAGGGCTAGGGGACCGCCGAGGTGACTCGATATCGGCGCCGAGGAATACACACACCAGATTCCATCGGTGCCGAGGTGGACTTCCGAGGAGGAAGTGTCTGAGCGGGCGACCTTGTCGGCCCGAGACCAGTGGAGCCGACGAAGGTGACCCGCCTCGATGCCCCAGCCATCGGCCCGAAGCCAGAGGAGTCGATACTGGTGGCATCGAGGCAGACCGTTCGACCTCGGCTCCAAGTCCTTGAGGAGAGGCCTGCCTATGTCTCTTAGCGGTCGGATCCGGACGGACTGGTCGGAACCGAGGAGAGGATGCCAAGGCTTCTTCAAAAGAAGGTTTAATTAACCCCTTAAGAATTAATTTATTTTTCCTCTCCTGGAGGACCCTTGAGGAAAAGCGTGACATACGCTACATGATTCCTGTAAATGTTTTGCACCTAAGCAATACACACAGAAGCGAGTGATCGTCCGTGATGGACATTTTAAAACTACATTTTATACATTTTTAAGCCACTAAGGCCTAGGGTTCTGAGACATTATGGGGAGAATTTCAGTAATCTGACTGAAAAATACAATTACTGGTGACACCCTAAGTATAGGCTTACAGTTATCGCTTTCATAAATGACAGGGGACTTTGAAAACCCTGTAAGAACAAACAGCTACAAAAAATTTAAAGCCTTTTCACTATATGTATAGTAGGGTTGATTGACCGGGAAGGCCTTAGATGAAGGGGGCCTGCCAAACTCAACCCAATCACACAACAAAAATCTTCAACAAATCCACCAATCACAACAACAATGAGAAGAATAGCTGTTAAAACAGCTTTTTTGAGAGAAAAACAGCAAAAACTGACAGAAAAAGTTAGTTAAAATAACTACTCAGCTCAGCCAGCTCGAGACCACGTCTTCGCAGGTTAGCGGCAAACGAGATCTGGGGGACTGGTAGTGGTGCATCCTGGGATATAGTAAGCTCAGCCAATAAGAGACTTCGCTCTTTGGCATAAGCGTGCCGAGTCGGAGCCGAGGGATCGGCTCCGAACCCATCAGTCAGAATGTAGGCGAGGCAGGATCACATAACATCTACAAATTCTTAAATTCCTCCACTGAGACTTTTTATAGACAGTTACAACATTCAGAAAATCATAACTGCATCATTGGAAATCATGCACATCCAAAAAAAAAGCATTAAAATCATGGAATGGGTTATTGTGACAAACATTTTTTTTATGTGCTACCCATGACACTCAGCTGTCCCTGTTTTTGCAGAATGCCCCTGATTTCGCTTTAAATGTTTGTCCTGTCCCCTGACAACACTGTTAATTTTCTGGTAAATCAGTCCTGATTGCATTTTAGTCAGTAATGCCAATCTTTAGAGTTTTAGACTTACTATTGTTCAAAAATGCATATTGATGCAACACTTGTTACATTAACATTGTAATTGAATTACAGTAATACTTAAAAATTGTTCTTAACTATATCTCCCACCCCCATTATTTTGGCTTTGCCAAAAATTCTTCACCAAATAAGTTGAGAGTTACAGTGCTACCAAAAAAACATTCAAATCTAAATTACTTCTAGAGATGTAATTTCAGCAAACCAGAAATACAGTACTAGTTCACATTGCTGCATTTGCTTGGTACAGTTTTAGTCTTTATCAGTACTGCTTTCCTTGGAGAGGGTCAGGGAAAACTAATGTGTTCAATTACAGTCTCAGTAGCTCAACTTGCCTTTGGTTCAGAAGGTTGTGGGTTTTATTCCTATGCCAGGCACCTGGATTCATTTTCCAGTGCTGACACTGCGGTGCAGCATAAGGGTGGTGCTGCACTCCTGGGTGTGCCATCCTTCAACTGAAATATTAAACAAAGGCCCCATCTGCCCGATTAGCTGGTAGCGCAAGTGGACGTAAAAGATCCCACTACACTTATAAGAATGAGTAAGGGAAGTTATCCAGTTTCTTGGTCAAATTTCCCCTAGTACGCATGAATACCATATTGGGTCTCCCATGAAAAGAGTAATTTGCCTTGTGGTACTAATACAGACAGCAAAAGGTATAAATAAATTATGGTTGCCACTATTTTCTCAGTTATTTTATTATATCTTTGTACTCTGAGTATTTTGGTGTATCAGAATCATTGTGATGGTTACTGTATCTCAATGGACCTGCAAAGTGATCTTGGATACTCCCCCAAGCCCCCCGCCCCCAGGAATCCACTTTAAAGGGACAATCCTAGTGTTTCTTTGTTTACATTCTGCAATGTTTACCTTGAGCAGTGTGTAATTTTGAGCATGCTCGAGACTTTTCTGTGTAGGGTAGGGGGGGGGGGGTCACCTGTAGAAAGTTTCAGCATTTTAATGACAGTCCTCTTTTTTTCCTGATCTACTTACACCACCTTTTAGGTTGAGCTATTATTTTAGCTTGTGACTTATTATTTTCAAAGAAAGGTATCTTCTATGTTTTTAATGACCTGTCTTCTAGTTTCTGTGGAAAGGATTAGTGAACAGTTATTCAGTCTTTTTTGAGCTGTTAATTAACTTAGCCAGTGGCTCTTGTCTTCACTAACAATAGTACTTCATGGATTTTATTACCTGCTGCTACTTCTGTAGAAAGCATATGTGATTAAACTCACAAATATTAGTACATGTAGTTTTCTATTCCTTGCATTTCATGTTACTTAGTGCCTACTTTGGAATCCACATTGAATGCATTCTGTAGTACAGGCACTGACTGCATCTTGCTAAGTTACTGGATTTGCTCACTGTCAGTTTCTTTTGCTCCATGTATTTTAACAATCTGGGAAGTTTTTCTCATTCAAAATGAGAAAGAAAGCATTTTATAATGTGTCTGGTAGTACAGTTCTCCAAAGAAGTATTATATAATTTTTTTCTGTTACTTTCACTTGACCTATTTTTTCATGCTGAGTTCTGCATTTCCAAGTATTGCTGCAGGCTGTTTCATTAGTTTAGTTATTAGTCTTACTGGCTGTGATCCAAATTTCTGTACTGGCAGGGACTGTACTGCAAAAAGACAGAAATGCCACTTTATTTGAGCTGTATCCCATACTCTCTTTCATATCACCGCAGTAAAATAATGAAAGCTAAATGTAATATTTTTTTCAGTACGTGCTCTTGACTGACTCTTCTACTTGCTTTTCAACAGTTTCAAACAGTGAGATTCCCATGAGTGATGCTTTCATGCCTTGAATTGCATGTCTAAAGTTCATTTCTGATGTTACTCTCTGTAGTGTTATCACTATTCTGTTATGCATCACTGTCTTTCAGAATTCTCTGTTTCTTGACTACCATACCAATTATATCCTTGAATTTCTGAGTCCCTTATTTTCATTGCCATTGATTCTAAATATAATGCGACCAGCAAAGGGGAGAGAGGACACCCCTGCCTGGTTCCTCTGTTCAAGCAGTGATTATCAGAGAGGACCCACCCACTTCAGTTTTCACCTCTAATCCCTCATATATCCCTCATAATCAACCTTAATTTTCTCAGGGAATGAAAATGCTTCCATTGCTCTACTCCTAAAGTCCCAGCCTACTCTGCCAAATGCTTTCTTTGGATCAAGACCAACAATAGTGCTATTTTCTTACATTCTGCTTCCCTCTGGATCACCAGTGTTCTGTTAATGTTGTCAAATGTTTGCCTCCCCTCCACAAAACCACACTGATCCATATCTATCAATTTTCAGCAACATTTAGCAATTATAGACATAAACACTTCATAATCATGGTTTAGTATTGAAATGGGCCTGTATGAAGCTGGATCTGATGGATCTTTACCCTCTCTAGGTATAATAGCTGCCACCTTTTTCTTCCAGGATGTTGATACTTATCCTCCTCTTAAAATACTGTTAAACAAAACCTTCCAGATCTTTATTAGTTTTTCCCTTCTAACTTCCAAACTTCCACAAGAATACCATCTATTCCTGAGGACATTCCTGTAGATTGGTTATACATCACCATTGTTATCTCATCTCCTCCTATCCTAACTGCTCATCTAAGTACTTACCAATGAATTGGAGAAAATGCCTCGATAATGAATCTAGTGTGAGACTAGGATAAAAATGTCCCCCAGTACCTAAACGACCATAACCTACTGTTTACCTAAATCTATTTATTTTAATTTGGGAAAGTTTTCTTTTTCCTAAGGCTCTCCCAAAATCATGCTACATATGAAAAAAGTATGGTGTAAGCCAACAGTGATGTTTCATGTACTGAGAGGTAGTCAGACATGCCACACTGCCAAAAATCATTCATTACTTCCTCAATTACCCACTTAGCCTCAATGCAGAGGCATAGTGGATTTGATGCTTATCTTGATCAGGGTTCCAATGAACTGCCAAGCACATGAGCATATATTACAGTAAGAGCAAGTGAAGAAAAAAGAAGTTATGTACCTACCATAACGTTCCATGTTAGTTGTCTTCATCTCGCCTTCTTCTTGCTGGTTGGGATTGGAGCCGATCCTCGGCTCCGACTCGGCCATCTTCTATAGTTCAAGAGCTGCTTACTGGCTCGAGGCTACTCCTTATCCCATGATGCCTAGCGCTAGCTACCTAGATCTCGTTTGTAATAGCTAACCCCAGACTTAACCAGAGAAACAACCTGCCCAAAAACAGGTTGAGCATACCTATCATACTCTCTAAGTCAGTAGAGGAAACAAACCAGAGAATACTCAGCCAGTGAAACCAAAACTCCTCTCGATCCAATAGGACAGGGGGATGGAGGGTGGGACGCAAGAAGAAGGCGAGATGAAGACAACTAACATGGAACGTTATGGTAGGTGCATAACTTCTTTATGTTAAGTTGTCTATCTCGCCTTTGTTCTTGCTGGTTGGGACAGCGTCCCTAGCACCTACAATCCTAGCGGCTCATTGGAACAGACTCTTCAGAACAGTAGAACCAAAGTCAGCTCTGCTCCTGGAGACCATATCTAGTTTGTAATGAGAAATAAAAGTATGAGGATTTGCCCATGTGGCAGCTGCACAAATAGAATCCAGGGGCAACCTAGATTGGAAGGCTACAGAGGTGGCCAAAGCCCTAGTAGAATGACCTTTCGGTTTGATAGGCAAGTCTTTGTTTCTCAGTTGATAAATGAAGGTAATAATGTGAGACAACCACCTGGATAAGGTCACTTTTGAAACTGGGAGACCTTGTTTGCCTAGAGCATAGGAAAAGAATAGTTGGTCTGACTTCTTTGTATCCTTGGTCCTATGCAAGTAAAAACGCAATTGTCTATGAATGTCCAATTGGTGTAATTTGTATTCTGCGTTGTTGGTGTGGTTAGGGAAAAACACAGGAAGGTCTATAGATTGGTTTAAATTATTTTCTGAGCAGACTTTCGGAAGGAAAGATGGATTAGTCCTCAGAGCAAGCCTATCCTTATGAAAAACCAAGTATGGAGGATGAACACATAGTGCCTGAAGTTCAGAGACGCGTCTGGCTGATGTAATAGCCACCAGAAAGAGTGTTTTCCAAGATAGGAATTTAATTGAGCAGGACGCTGCAGGTTCAAAGGGGGGCATAATTAAAGAGGTTAGTACCAAATTAAGGTCCCAAGGAGGAGGGGGATCTCTCACTGGAGATCTAAGGAGAGAAGTCCCTCTTAGAAAGGCTTTACAGAGCTTATGAGACATAATGTTTGAATTAGACAACCCAAAATGAAAGTTAGAAATGGCCGCCAGCTGAACCCTGACTGTAGCAGAAGTGGACCCAGAATAAAAGAGTTGTGCTAGGAACTCCAAAATTTCGTGGATTTGACTGAAAAGGGATCGATGTTCCTAGCCTCTGCCCAACAAGAAAAACATTTCTATTTACTAGCATAAGTTTTTCTAGTCGTGGACTTGTGAGAGGACACAATAATCTCACGCACGGCCGGGGAAATGCTGGGAAGCCTGGCTAGGCTGGAATTGGAGCAACCAAGCTGTGAGCTGGAGTGTTTGAAGGGATTGATGCAACCCGCCTGACTGATGAATCAGTAGGTCTGGAATGGGATCCAGAGTCCAGGGCTGCTCGAGAAGGTAATGATGCAGGAACGGAAACCATATCTGTCGAGGCCAGTAGGGGGCAATGAGTATCATTTTGCAACCCAACGATATAGCTTTCTGTATGAGATTCGGTATCAGGGGAAACGGAGGGAAGGCATAAAGGAGTCCCTGAGGCCAATTGTGGAATAGAGCGTCTCTGGGAGAGTGACCTGGAAGTGGAAGAATGGAGAAGTAGTTGCTGCATTTGCTGCTGAAGGGGGTGGCAAAAAGATCGCAGCAAGGCTGTCCCCATTTGCGGAAGATCAGATCCGCAACTACCTGATTCAGAGACCACTCTTGAGGCATGAGAATAGCTCTGCTGAGCCTGTCCACTATGACGTTGGACCTCCCAGGGATGTGCGTTGCAATCAGAAATCGTTGGGAGGAAATCGCCCACTGCCAGAGTCTGAGTGCTTCTCGACATAGGGGATAGGACCCGGTTCCCCCCTGCTTGTTGATGTGCCACACCACTGACAAGTTGTCCGTTTGAAATGCAATGGTCCCAGAAGGGAGAGAGTCCTGAAGAGCTTGCAACGCTAGGAGCACGGCTCTCATTTCTAGGACGTTTATACGCAGATGGTACTCGTGAGGCTAGCAAGTGCCTTGGACTGTCCTGCCCTGATAATGCCCCCCCCCCCACCCTATCAGGGAGGCGTCTGTGGTCACTGTGGCAACCAGAGGGGGCTGAATAAAGGGCTTGCCCTGAGACACTAGTGGGGAGACCATCCACCAGGAAAGGTGCCTTTTGCATGCTTCTGTAATCATGATCATGTGAGACATGGGCAGCTGTTGGAAAGACCATTGTGTGAACAGAAGCCACTGAAGGATTCTCATGTGAAAGCGGCCAGAGGGATTAGAAGAATTGCCGCTGCCATGGAACCCAGAGTTTGAAGGACGAACCTGACTTGGATCCTTTTGCTCTGCATTAGAATTTGAACTTGCTGGCGAATTGTGGACACCCTGTCTGGCGGCAGCCTTGCGGACATATTCCTTGTGTCTAAGTCTGCTCCTATATAGGTGATAGATTGACAGAGCAAAAAGGCAGATTTTTTGAAGTTTATTGTGATGCCTAGCTGGGAGCAGATTGTGATTGTGTAGTCCCTGGCTTGGAGAAGTTGATGCCTGGTAGTAGCAGTGAGGAGCCAGTCATCTAGATACGGAAACACCTGGAATCCTCAACATCTCAGGTGAGCCGCGATCACTGCCATACACTTGGTGAACACCCTGGGGGCTGTGGTGAGACCAAAGGGCAGAGCTCTGAACTGGTAATGACTGGCTCCCAGCCAAAAGTGAAGGAATCTCCTGGAACGCCTGTCCATTTTGATGTGATAGTACGCATCCTGAAGATCTATGCAGCACATCCAATTGTCCTGACCCAAAAAGGGTAGAATGGACTGTAGCGTGACCATCCGAAACTTTGTTCTTTGAACAGACTTGTTTAGTCTGCTGAGATCCAGAATTGGTCTCCAGTCCCCTGTCTTTTTTGTTATTAAAAAGAACCTTGAGTAACTTCCGGATCCTTGTTGGTCTGCCGGGACTTCATAGGTTCATAGGTTGGTACTAGGCTATCGGCCATAACAATTCCCTGGATATTTCTTCCCACAATATTTACTTCTCCAAGCACCTGTCTAGCAGGGCGACTGATATGATCCCCGGGGTGAATTTCCTATCTCCCATCCAATCATCAAGGTTCCTTTTGAAGAGGGCCAATGAGGCGCTCTGCTTGATATGTATGGGCAGTCTATTCCAGAGTATGGGGAGTCTTTTTTTAGCAGTTTTGAAACTTCTATGACTGCTTGGTCCCTCAGATTGGGTGGAACATCTGGAAGGGATTTGCTTGAAGGTAAAGGGGGCTGAGAGAAGGGAATTTTGTAACCTCCGGATATAACTGACCATACCCATTTGTCTTGTGTTAAATTTTGCCAGGCTTTTGGGTACAGAGAAAGTCTTCCCCCGACTGCCTCCAGAGGCGGGCAGTCGGGCAACCCTTCAGGGATGTTGAAAGGGCTTCTCAGAGAAAGATTCTCTGTTGCCCTGGTTGTATGGACCCCCTCTGCCACTACGGCGGCGTCTGTTGTTGTTTCCCCCTCTGCCCCTGGAGGAAAAATCGCTACGTGTGTCAGGTGAGGCTCCCTAGGGTTTTCGGAACCACATTTTACCACTCTTCTGACCCTTGGGGTATGGTCTGGAAGGAGTGGAGAAACAGACTCCCACAGCAGAGAGAGTCTCGCCTTCTTGCTCACACCTAGTCAAAGTGTCTTTCACCTGTGGTCCAAAAAGAAAGGAACCATCAAAGGGGGTGTTGGTGAATGATGCTCTAAACGGTTCCGCAAAATTACACAGCTGCATCCAGGCATGTCTCCTCAGGGCCACACCCGTACCTGCGGCTCTACTCGCACCATCGGCTGCATAGGAAATGAGCCTCATGGAGGAGTTGACTACAGAATTAAGGGTCGCCAGCTGGGAAGCCATTTTAGCTTGAGCCCCCTCAGCTGATGGATCTTGAAGGGTATCTCCGAGCTCTTTAAGGAGATCCCTCTGAAGCTGGGTAAAATGGCATAAGTAGTTCAGTGACCTCATAGAAAAGGTCGCTGAAGCAAACATTCGCTTCCCATATCTGTCCATGGTCCTAGACTCCTTGTTAGGGGGATGGACAGATGAAGAAGTTTCCGCTAACTCCTTTTTTGTGGCTGCTGCTACCACCATGGCATCCACCGGAACACCTTCGGTAAGGAACTGCTTATCATGGGGTGCAGTGATAAACTTTCCAGGTCTCCTCGGGGTTGGTTCCACTGTATCCGGGGCTGACCAAGCCTTTCGTGTCACCACTGACATAAGTAGATCGAAAGGCGGAGAAACCCAGGAGATGGAAGGTCGGGAACCGAACGCATCCAGGAATACAGACTCATCCTCGGTAGGGGCTAGGGGTTCCAGTTCCCCCTCTGCTTAAGCATTTCGAGGATATCCAAAAAGGAAACATCTTCAGAGGGGGATCTCGGGGACCCTTCCGAGTCATCTAAGTCTGTACCAGAAGTGACAGACTCAGGGGAGTCAATGTGCTTCCTCTTGCACTTCTTCTTATGAGGGGGCTCCTCTGAATGATCACGGGAAGCCTCGGAAGAAGAGGAAACACCCACTGGGGTGCCCTGGAGTGCCGGTTCCCCATGCTTGAGGTCTGGAGGAGGAGCAGAGGTTGGCACAGGCACTACAGTGGACGGAGCCGATGGGGCCGATAGTGGAGCTGACTTAGTGGCCAGCACACTTCTCATGACATCGAAGGCATCCCTGCCACGATGCCGAGAAGGCTCCGGTTCCGAAGAAATCAGAATCCTTCTCTGCATTGAGGGAGACGGCTCTGAGGCCGATGTAGGAGTCGAGCTCACCTGTGCCGAAGCTCCGAGAGGGAGAATGGTGTCGGACAAGGGATGCTGGCCTAACAAGAAGGTATAAGGAAAGCCTCTAACCTAAATGGCTAACCTGACAAGAAAAGGATAAGGAGGGGGAGAACTCTCTAATTAAAATGAGTTCTAAGAGGGGAGGAGGACTACAAAAATACACTTAACTACCACAACAAGTATAAAACTAAAAGTTAACAATACCCACTAAGATAAAAAATTATTTCACAGAAAAAAGTTCAATAAGAAAGTCAATACAAGCCTAAGCCAGAAAAACGACACCTCACAGCTGAAGCGGCAAATGAGATCTGGGTAGCTAGCTACCATGGGATAAGGGGTAGCCTCGAGCCAGTAAACAGTTCTCGAGCTATAGAAGACGGCCGAGTTGGACAGCAAGAACGAAGGCGAGATACAAAACTTAACATTGTAATTTCACTGCACATTATGTCAATGGATGTGGGAGGAAATGCAGTACCAAAAATCACAGGCAGATTGTACAGATCCAGATAAAGTGCCGCCGTTTAGAACTGAACTTGGGACATAAGTAATGCAAGGCAGCAATGTTGATTACTTCATACTTGTGTTACTTTGGATATAAATTAGCATGTAGCTAATATGAAGATTTTGGTCCTCCAGAATAAGCTAAGTAAAATAGTGTTTTCATTCATAATCCCATGACACAGGTACAGCATACTCAATAAGTAATCTAAAGCAGGCTTTAGCACCTCACTGATATCAAATGAAACATTTCCTCTAGTGATCCATTTAGCAGTTTGCCCTTGCCTGCACAAGCACTTCTCTGACACCAAATGAAACTTTCCCCCAATGATCCCTTGAACAGTTTGTCCATGTCTTCATAAGCTGTCATCTGTCTACAAATGAAACACTTCCCCCAATGATCCTGGGGACAATCACTTTTACTAAGATGAAATGAACCATTTCTCCCAAATGCACATTCAGTAGTTTGTCCATGTAGGCCCAAGTACTTCACTTACATTAAATTAAATATTTCCACTAGCGATCCATTTACTAGTTTGCCCATGATTGCAAAAGCACTTCACTGACACCAAATGGAGCATCTCCCCCAATGATCCCTTCAGTGGTTTCTTCATGTGCGTCCATGCACTTCACTGACACCAAAAGGAACATTTCTCCAAAACAATCCCTTCAGTAAGTTGTCTGTGTCTGAACAAGTATGTCTGTGTCTGAACAAGCATATCACTGACACCAAATGAAACATTTCCCACAAAATGTCCACACACAAACTTCAGTGATGACAGAACAAATAATTTCCTCAAATGAACCCTTCTGTAGTTGGTCCATTATTGCTGAAGTCATTCACTGGCACCAAAAAAGAAGTTATGTTCTTACCATAATATTCCATCTGTGTTGTTCATCTTCATTCATTCATTACTGATGGGTGTTGGTTCCGTCTTTGGAACACAGTCGGCCTTGTAACAAGCTTGTGCCAGCCAAAAAACTCTCGAGCTAAGCTTTTACCCACAATGCCCTTCTCCCTGTTACCTCAGATCGAGTTTGTCCATTATAAGTAAAGCAGAGGCTTTCTCTGAGTAGAAACCCTAAAGTAGGAGTAGGACCCAATCTGATCCCCTAGGAGCCTCAGAGGGGAAGGTGGGTGGGACATAATGAATGAATGAAGATGAACAACACAGATGGAACGTTACAGTAAGAACATAACTTCTTTATTTGATGTTGTTCATCTTCATTCATTCCTTACTGATGGGACAGAGTCTCTAGCTACCTTTTGTCCTGGGAAGCCCTTATGGAAGGATGCTCCTGAGTACCATTGAACCAAAGGATGCTCTTCCCCTGGAGGCCAAATACAATTTGTAATGAGTGATAAATGTATGAAGGGTAGCCCAAGTTGCAGCTGCACAAATATCATTCAATGAAGCCTTTGCATGAAAAGCAACAGAAGTTGCTACTGACCTGGTGGAGTGTGCTCTGACTTTGCACAGTAGAGGATTTTTATTTTGTTGGTAAATCAAGGCTATACAGTTTCTCAACCACTTGGGTAAGGTTACTTTTGAGACAGGATTTCCCAATTTCAGGCCTGAATAGGACACAAACAGCTGGTCTGATTTACGTACTGACTTAATTCTGTCCAGGTAAAATGTAACTGTCTATGTACATCCAGCAAATGAAGACAGTATTCTTCTTTGCTTGAGTACTTGGGGAAAAAAGAATGGTAGGTCAAGTGTTTCGTTAACTGTCAATTCTGAAATAACCTTGGGGAGAAAGTAAGGATTAGTCTGGAGTGAAAGTCTGTCTTTATGAAATACCATGTAAGGGCGTTTAATACACACAGCCTGAAGCTCTGAAATGCATCTGGCTGATGTTGACAGCTACCAAAAACAGTGATTTCAAGGACAGGAACTTTAGGTCGCAAGTGGAAGCATGTTCAAAGGGTGATCGTGTCAGGGATTGTAGTACTAGTGTTAAATTCCAAGGTTCGATGAGTTCCCTGAAGGGTGGTTTGATATGCAAAACCCCTTTTAAGACGTTTTGCAGAAACGATGGGAGATTAGCGATGAGTCATGAAAACCATTATGGAAGTCTGAGATAGCAGCTAAATGTACTCAAATGGTTGAGGCTGCTGCTCCTGAATGAAGAAGACTTGACAGATCATCCAAAACCACACTAACAGGAGATGAGCAAGGGTCTAGTTGTCTTTGTCAAGACCAAATAAGGAACCTCTTCCACTTCTTGAGATAGATTTTCCTTTTGGATGGTTTATGTGAAGCCAGAAGGATATTACGCACTTGGAAGGTAAGGTTATTCTGCCTAGCGATTACCGGAAGTGGAGAAACTAAGCTGTTAGCTTGAGACTGGAGGTGTTTGGGTGAGTCAACCCTTGTGGATGCGAGATCAATTCTGGAGCTGGATCCAGAATCCATGGGTGATATACTAGATGAGGCCAAAGGAATGGAAACCAAACTTGTCGTGGCCAGTAAGGAGCAATGAGGATTACTCTGCTTCTCAGATGAAGGGCTTTCTTTAGAAATTAGGGAATCAGGGGAAAAGGAGGGAAAGCACACAGAAGTCCTGTGGGCCAAATGTGTATCAGAGCATCCCTGGGGGGGGGCGGGGATTAGGGCAAAGTAGCGGCTGCATTTGTGGTTTGCTGGAGAGGCGAATAGGTCGCAACAAGGCTGGCCCCAGTGGCTGAAGATCTTCGCTGCAATAATAGGATTGAGGGACCATTCGTGAGGCAGGATACATCTGCTCAGCTTATCTGCAATCGCATTGGAACTCCTGAGAATATGTGTTGCAATCAGAAAGCAGTTGGAAGCTTTCGCCCATTGCCAAATTCTCATGGCTTCTCGACACAATGGGTAGGTCTTGGTTCCCCCTTGTTTGCTGATGTACCAGACTACTGACATGTTGTCTGATTGAATAGCAATTGTCCCTGATGGAAGGATGGATTGAAATGCTTACAACGCTAGAAACACTGCCCTCAGCTCTAGGACACTGATATGCAGGTGGGCCTTTATATGTCTGACCAATTACCTTGGACCATCTTCCCCTGGTAAAGCCCCCCCACATGCTATCAGGTGTCACTGTGGCCCTGGGCTGTTGTGGGCAAAAGGGGCAACTCCATAGTTGCCTGGCTGGCTTCATCCACCACATTAAATCCTGCTTGCATCACTGAGTTATCAGTATTTGAAAGGACAAAGGATGCTGTAAGGAGTACCATTGTGTTAGAAGGAGCCATTGGAGAATTCTCATGTGTAGTCTTGCCAAGGGCAATATGGTAATTGATGCTGCCATGGAACCCAGGAGTTGAAGCACTGTTCGAGCTGGGACTAGGTTTCGACAGAGTATAACCCGAATTTGAGATCATATCCTGTGTAATTTGTGGTCTGGCATAGAGACTAGGCAAGCATTTGTGTTGAAAATCGCTCCAATAAACTTTAAGGACTGAGAAGGAATCAGGTTGCACTTTCCCCAGTTTACTGAGATTCCCAGATATTCTGCTAGTCTGAGAGTGTAGTTTAGTGCTATCTCCAGTAGACACTTGGTGGAGGCGGTGAGGAGTCAATCGTCTAGATATGGAAACACCCAGAATACTTGAGTCTCAAGTCAGCTGTTACCACTACCATGCACTTGGTGAACACTCTGGGGGTTGTAGAGAGTCCGAAGGGCAGTACACGGAAGTGAAAGTGACTGGCTCCTAGCCGGAAGCGAAGAAATCTTCTAGAGCATTTGTCCATTTTTATGTGGTAATACCCATCCAGAACATCTACAGAGCACACCCAATCGTCTTTCTCCAAGAAAGGAAGGATAGACTGAACTATGACCATCGGGAATATTTCTTGTTTGACAAATTTGTTTAGGATGCTGAGACCCAGAATTGGTCTCCAGTCCCCTATCTTTTTTGGCACTAAAAAGAATCTTGAGTAGAATCTGGATCCTATCTGGTGTGGTGGGACTGTCTGGATGACTCTTCTTTGAAGCAGCTTTTGAATTTCTAGTGCTCCTGTTTCCCTTTGACTCTGTGGAATGTCAGAATTCTACTTGGTGACTTTGGGTAAAGATTAAATGGGGCATGATATCCTCTGGTTATGATCTGCTGCACCCATAAATCCACTGTTATTGTTAGCCAGGCAGAATGGTGGAAGGAAAAATGTCACCCGACTGCTTCCAGAGGAAAGCAATCGGGCTGCTCCTCAGAAACACTGATAGTGTTGTCCAGAGAAAGAATCTCTGGAGCGCTGCTTACGTGGACCTCCTAAGACCCTGTAGGGGCACCTTCCTGATGAGTTACCCCCTTTGCCCCAGGGAGTATACTCACCACGTGTGTCACGGAAAGGACTCTGCAATTTCCTGTGCCACATCTTTCTGCTCCTCTGGTTCCTAGAGTATGGACTCTGAGGGGTGGAAAAATGTACGCCCATGGCAGACAGTGTCTTGCCGTCCTTCTCATACCTGGTCAATGTGTCTTTCATTTTCGTGCCGAAAACGGAAGAAGCTTCCACTGGAGTGTTAAGAAAGGAAGACTTAAAAGGTCAGCAAAGTCACAAAGGCGCATCCAGGCATGACATCTGAAATGATAATGTAGTTAAACCCGTCTTTATTCATTGTATATCACCTGTCTACTGTCTGACATTATCATGAAATTACTATGAAATTACTGTTAAATTACATATCTACTGTTTAACATACTTCTGTATATTGCTGTACTACATGTTTTATGTGGAGTTTTCTCCCCTGGCCTCTGCTGAAAAAGAACATGCGTCCAGTCAGACTTTCCCGGTAAATAAATGTAAAATAAAAATAAATTAAATAAAAAATAATAAATAAATCATCAGGAGGCGACCGTGGGGACCCTTCCCCTTCATCGTAGTCCATGTCCTCAGTGAGAGACTCCTCAGGTGAGTCCACGTGCTTCCTCTTGCACGTCCTCTAGCGCGGTACTTCTTCAGCGGGACCTTCTGAAGAGAACTCCAAAGAAGGGGCACCCTGTGGTAGGGTATCCTGCGGCTCTTGTGCTCAATGTCCCGAATTAGTGGCTTGTGTCAGCTGTGGCTCAGAGGAAGGACATAACTGATGCTCTGACGCCAACGGCTCGCCTACAGAGGCAAGAGCCCTCTCCATCGTCTGGAAAGCCGGCCCACCTGAAGAGGGATGGGAGCCTGGAACTGAGGAGGACAACCTCGGAACCAGGGTCACACCCTGCTCCAACAGACCAGCTCCCAAGGAAGGGGTCTCAAGAGGACTTGGTACCAACAGGACTCCTGGGACCAAAGACGGTGCCGTAGAAATAATTGGTGCCGTGCTAGGAACCACTGGGCCCACAGTCCAATCACAATCCTGAGAAAGATTTGGTTCCGAATGAACCGAAGGCCAAAAGGTCGGCTCCGGAACCATGGTGAGGTCCACCAGTAGAACCGAAGCAGTGGGAGCCAATAAGGGCGTCGGTTCCAGGGACTTCGATACTTGCACAGAGGTCAAAGGAGGAGACTATGCTGGTGTCCACAGAGAAAGACTCTCAACTCCTACAGGGAGGGGAGTTTTGGAAGGTGTTGTAATCTCCCTTGCCATCAGCAACTGATCCACAAGACACACCACATCCAATTCTGAGAGGCTCTGGTCGAACGAGTGGATATCCCCAACAGGAAGTCAGGTCTTTCCAAGAAAAGACTGAAATGCTGCCCGAAGAAGGGGTCCACCATGGGTGAATATCGGGTCCTGGCTGTATGGTCCATTGGCACCGTCTCGTGGGTGGAGACATGTATAGAAGGTGTGTCCGGTGTGGGAAATCCTGAAGCAGAAATTATAGGTAGGCTCAGTGCCGTAGTCAAAGCCGGTGCCGAGGACGGTACCAGGGTTAAAGACACTGATGATGACACTGAGGTAGAGATTACAGACTTTGGTAAGGTCGGTGCCATAGACAATCATCGGTGCCATAACTGGTGCTGAAGTTAAAGATTTTGAGGACAGCACCGTGGTCGATACCACAGATGGTGCAATGGAAATCAATTTAGGTCCTGAAGCCGAAGCAGTCATTTTGGCATTTGTTTGTTTCGGTTCCTGCTTTCTGTCATCTGAAAGTGATGAAGGAACTGAATGTGGTCTCTTTCTGTGTTCTTTACTGGGAGGGGATGCGCCCTCCGACCCAGAGACAGCCTCTGAGAAGGGTGTCTTAAGGAGGCCCTTCAGAATTAAGTTTATTTTTCCTTTCATTAAGGGTTTGGGAGCTAAACCCTTTACAAACAGAACAAGGTGGTTGAAGCGACAGATGAGGAACACCCAGACAGTACACACAAGAGACATGGCTGTCCAAATTTGGCATTTTGCAGCCGCACTGGTCGCATTGTTTGAAACCAAAAGCTCCCTTCTTTTCCGATATGGTACTCTTAACAACTATCACAAGATACAATAAACAAAGAAGTTATAGCAAAATGTTTTTTTTAAGAAGAAAGAAGAGGAAAGGGAAATGCCAACAATGGTACTGGAAGAGGTTACCTCAAGGGTAGGGAGAAAGGGCCTATATCAACGATGGTACTAAAGACTACCTAAAAAACGGTAAGAAACACAGTAACAACAATAAACACACCAATAGTAAGACAATGGGTAAATAACGATAAGACAGTAAAAGAAAAATATCAGAAGAACTAGTAATTTAAAAAATTTCCAAAGTACTTAGCTGAGACCTGGCCCGACACGGCTTTAAGGCAAGGTGGCAAATGAGATCTGAGGTAACAGGGAGAAGAACATTGTGGGTAAAAGCTTAGTTAGAGAGTTTTTTGGCTGGCACAAGCTTGTTACAAAGCTGACTCTGTTCCGAGGACAGAACCGACACCCATCAGTAAGGAATGAATGAAGATCAACAACATCAGATTAAAACATTTCCACCAACAATCATTTCAGTAGTATGTCCATGTCTGTACAAGCACTTTTACTGACACCAAAAGAGACATTTCCCAATGACCCTTTCAGTAGTTTTTCGCAGTCTGCACAAGTACTTCACTAAATCAAACCTTTCCCCCAGTGATCCTTTTAGTACTTTTTTCATGCATGCCCAAGTAATTCTCTGACACCAAATGGAACATTCGTGCCCAATGATCCCTTCAGTAGTTTCTCCACATATGCGCAAGCACTTCACTGGTGCCAAATGAAATATTTCCCCCAAAGACGACTTCAGTAGTTTGCACATGTAGGCCCAAGTACTTTACTGACATCAAATAAAAAATTCCCCCAAGGATCCCTTTAGCTAAGAGGGTGAGAGGTATGCAGACCTCTTAACTGCTGCTGCCACTGCTGAGCCGCTTTCACTCTTCACATTTGTACACACACTTTTTATGTTTTTTTTTTGTTTGTTTTTTTTTACACACTTTTACACTTCCTAACAATGGTTTGTTTGAGTATAGCTATACTGGCCTCTGGAACACTTCAACAGCATAAAGGAGATACTACAGGAGTATCCCAGCCAGTACCATACAAACTCTCTTGCATTTCCTGGCAGCAATGTGCACCAAGGTGGATGATTACATCCACTCCCCAGCAACAGTGATGCATTAAAAACTGCCATACAACAATTCTGTACCGTAACCAATTTCCCCTGCATCCTCGGTGCAATCGACTGAACCCACTTTCCATTTAAAACACCTGCTGTACCTGATACGAAATTGTACATCAAAAGAAAGGGGTGTCAGGTGGTGTGCTCAGCAGATCCCTCATTACTAATATCATGGTGACACACTCCGGTAGTGTCCATGATGCTGCAATATGAAGGGAAGTGGTCTGAGGGCTGCTATTCAACATGGTGAAATACCTGAGGGACTACTAGTCAGTAAGTACAGGACCACAGGTACGATGTAATCAGAATACACACCTGTCAGCATTAAGCATGAGGGCAACATATGTCCTGGTGGCATGATCTGAGGCCAGTAACACTGTTCCCTCATTTGGGGTGGCAACTCTGGCCCATCTCCAGTGGCATTCCTCGCCCTCTCACAGCAGCAATCTGTGGGTTGCACTGAGGATCGTGCCAGAGTAACATCACTGACAGGCCTCACTGGATCTACTGTGACTGCCCAAAGCATCGATCATGTTTGGAAGGTCTGTTCATACTTCATTCCTCCAGACAGAAATGCCTGTCCAGCCAAGAAGACTGCAATCATGCAGGGGAAGAACCTTAATTATAATTTAATTCTCTCTCTCTGTGCAAGATTAAAGACAAACGTCCTCATCATACTATCCACACTGGCTTTGGTCAGACTTCTGGAGGAATAAGATGATGAGGCCACAGAGGGTGAACCAGAATGCCGGCGAGACTCTAAATATGGTGAAGGGACCCGAGAGGGTACTAGATCTATGGAAGGCGGACATCTGGTCCCTGGTAAAGACTTCAGATCAGATAACAAAGGAAAAGAGGAAGCCAACTTGGGGTCTGAGACTGGCTTTGGTGAAGAAGCACTCTTTGGATCCAACTTTTTGTGTTTCTTTCTTGGAGGCTCTACCATCAGATCTGAGGAATGGGTGGAGGAGCCTGACGGATCCTAAAGCTTTCTAGAGTATTCCTTTGTCATAGGTTTGGGGGTAAAGCCTCAGATAAAAACTCTGAAAAAGTAGAAGGAAGCATGCATTTTAAGGTAAGCTTGTTCTTACGACCCACAATGGCCAGAGGATTAAAAGACTTACAGATGTCACAATCTTTCTGAAGGTGCTCAGGGACTAGACAATAAATGAACAATGTGTATGCATCAGAAAGAGGCAACGTATGACTGAACTTCTGACACGTTTTAAAACCACATGTTTTTCTGACATTCAACAAACAGATTTTTAGAGAGGAAAAACAAAAGAATTTTTTTTTTAAAGAATGAGGAAGGGGAGGAGATACCAACAATGTATCAAAGAATACACTAACCATGTAAAAAGGGAACAGAAGGAAAAGTTTACCAACAATGCTAAGAAAGAATTACACATGCATGTAGGTAGGGAGGAAATATATAAACTATAAAAAGGTAGTAAGATAATAACTTATCTCAGTCTTTAAACTCTAAGCTCATGAGCTCACAGAGACCATGTCCGAATTCGAAAGCAGCAAATGAGATCTGAGGTATGTTAGGGGACAAAGCATTATGGGCAAGGGAGGAGCACTAGAGTATTCTAGTGGCCACAAGCTGTAAACAGCATCAAAATTGGATCTTAGGGTCGGATCCGAACCCAAATGTTGAGGAATGAATGAAAACTGACAACATCAGATGACTTGTTACAGTTTATACCCTGCCTTCACTGAGTGTTACAGCACTCATGTTTTAATTAAAAAAAGAACATTTCTTCTTTTTAAACTGTAGCCAACTGCTTGCTACACATGTAGCAAACAGTTGCTACAGTTGACACCCTGCTGGCACACAGCGCTACAGTGCTCAGGTTTTAGTTTTTTTTTTTTTTTTGGGGCGGACTTTTTTTTTAACTGTTAAACTGTAGCAAGCAGTTGCTACAATTTAGACCATACACAAAGTCTACAGTGCTCAGGTTTGACCGCAAATGCAATTTCAGCTTTTAAATGCTGGCACTGCATTAAAGAGAGATTGTCTGACTGCACCTCCCAACACTTTGCACCCGGGGTGGTGCCCATCTCGCCCCGCCCTAACTACGCTACTGTGGTGACTAATGGTTGCTTGGAGAGGAAAGGATTTTTTTGAGGAAAGTGCCCATTGATAACCACGTAGTCACTACTGTAAGGAAGTCTTTTTTCATCACACAGCTATCATTTCTGACCTATTACACATTCGTAAAACCAATGATAGTGTGAACAGACGCTTAAGGGATCTCAACTGCTTTTGTAACATAAATAGGGCACACTGGAAAGATAGGTAACATGCCAAAGAGAATATAGCTTATTTGGAACTGTCTTCCACTACACAAAAAGCAAAGTTCTTTTCTTATTCCATTCAAATGCAATGTGGACAAATGGATGGGAAACAGCACATCCCCCTTCAGTTTAACACCCATGTCCATCACGGATAGGGACAACTAGTAAATGTTCCGACATATCCTTGCCCTCTTCTTACTCATACACAAAACACAAGGTCCAAAAAATACCAAGGCTACACTTCTGAAGATCACAGATCAACAGCTTATTAATTACCTATAACCCCTAAGTAATAATAAAATTAAATAGGGCAAAAAAAAAAAAACCAAACAAAAAAAAACAGTATGTAGAAATGTATTGATGGATCACCTGTGAAATATGCAACATTCAGAATGAAATAACTACTGAGCTTCATGCCAGTCCTACGTCATTTACCAGCCAGCAGTAAGACCCATGCTGACTACCTCAAAGGGGTGAATGTAACTGCTTTTAAAGTTTCCAGCCAAAAGATACTATAAGAAAGATGGATGATTTACAGCCACAGTGACCCTTCCCAAAGATCAAGGAAGATGAGCCAAACAATGGTATCCTCACCAGTGTTGTTGGCACAAAGAGAGAAAGCCTGACTATACCCCAAGCGACCAGAGTTAGAGTGGTGGCTTGGTAAGCTTGGAGTGACAGAGGAGGATGGACATCCCAAGCTGGGAGGGAGAGAGGAGATGTACTAGTCAGATCCTCTGGTGGAGGGCACAGCTGAGAGATGGATCACCATGATGGGCGACGGCCGGAGAGCTGAAGAGACATGAATGCTGTGGCCAGGCATGTCCTCAGTTACACCTCACAGCCTGCTTAGCAAACAAGCAAGACAAGTGGCAACAGAGGAGTGGGATTTAGGTCAGAACATAATCCCACCTGCTACAGTAAGATGGTGCCCCACTTGTCTCATTTTGTCCCACTGTGTAATGCCAGCAGCTGCATCTCCTACAGCCTGTGCATGGAACTGGAAACTTCCGTTGTGGGTCACACAGGGAAGCTTACCAGGGTGTGGAAGGAAGCAAAGGGGTAAAGTCAGCAGCAGCTGGGAAAAAATATATACCACCTTATTAAATACTGATTCTATCACACTGCTATAACCACTTTGTAATCTGCTCATTACTGAGATAAGCAGCACCTTCTACAACAAAGACAAATCCAATGCCAAGGAAGAGGTGCAAGAAAGACCATAAAGCTATCACCTCACAAAAAAAAGTGGATTCAAAACAACACAGCTCGCTCTCTATATCCTACGGAAAACTGGATTAACACAATTTTAGCACACTTTTTTTCAAACAACGAGACAGTACTACATATAACAGACCATTCATTTTATTTTCCCTGGGAAAGTGAGCAATACAAAAAACACCTACCCAACTGTTTTGCTTCTGTATATCCATCAGTGCATACATTAGAAATTTGTTAAACATAGGCTGAAAATGATGCTGGGCTTCTGATACAAATTCAGGTGAGGAGGGCTTAAAGAAAACAATTTTCCAGTCTTCTGTTTTAACAATTTTGTAATATATACAATGAGAACTCATACCTGGTAGATAATGTGACTAACCACCACAGCAAATGGGCCTTCAAAGGAAAGGCAGTCTTACATGTTATCCCACATCCACTTTAGGACTGGCAAAATCCTGGAGAAACAGGCATTCTGACATCAGGCAGAACAAGTAAGCCAATAAAAAGACAAAACATTATATAAATCCACAGTTCTGTAAGAATATTCCGTTTAGAAAAAAAAATTACAAAAACTGAAATATCATACAAAAATGTGTTTTAGACATTCATTGTTTTTAACCTCTTCTAAAGGATTTCAAAAACTGCACTTTTCAGGTAATATTATCTTCCAGTTAAAATAATTCTGCTATTTACGTAAGAAAAGCAGAACCCTTTAACCAAAACAAGTCAATGTAATGCAGACTAAAAAAAAAGAACTAGAATAACTTGAGTTACATTACTTCTTTGTAGAATTCAAGTTTATATTTTCAAACAAACCTTTAACAAGGCAAGTTGAGGCAACCAGGTTAGCTCTCAATATGTATATTTCTGAAGTGCCCACAAATCATTCAAGACTACTTGTTGTGAAGGAAATGATACCTGAAAAAACATAAGCAGATGTAGGCTACTAGGGAGTGAAAAAATATGCAGCTGAACCTTCAGCAAATATGGCCAACCTGCACCTGAACTTAAGGATATTGCACTACCTTGATGTTTTTCCAATTGTTTTCACTCAGCTTGCAGTAAATCTTTTCTACTAAATGAACATTTATAAATGAGGGGCTCATTTCCAGAATACACTGTCGATTCTAGCTATCAAACAGAAGTTCCTGCAACATGCAGGGATATCTGTGAGGAGTCCATTGTTGTGGAGGAAAAAGTAGGTGGGATGTCAGTCATACAAGTCTATGTTTATTATGCTGGGTGTGATGCTGTCCTCTGGATGTATGTTCTCATGCTACAGTCAAAGCTGAAAAAGGAAAAAAAAAGATGGTTACTTTACTGCAACTGCATTTTTGTTTTATAACTGTGTACAGTCAAAATGTAGCTTAAAGATCACTTCTAAAGAATTTCAGGTTATTTTAGAAAGTATTATTATTATTAGTATTTATTACATGTATTTGTTTTCCAGGGTACAGCACTGATCTCTGTGGACCACTTTCAGATTCAGCCCTTGAGCACTGTCTGGTTAAGTGACTGCTTAGAGTCACACAGTTAAGCAATGGTGGCTGAGGGAATCAAACTTTGCACCACTGGACTACAGAAAGCAGCTTGTTAACAGATCACTTCTAAATAATAAAAAAGGATGTTACATTTTTAATGACTTTATAGATTTCTAACTGTAAATTACTTTTAAGATGGCTACCAAATAAAATGAACTGATACATGAAAGCCTGATGCCTCATCTCTTTGATAAGGACATTCATAGATTCATAGATTAGTACTAGTCTAATTACCCTGGTGGGCCATTTTAAGCCTAGCCAATTACCCCATGTGAGAACCAAACCCTGCACTTTGTATCTGCAAGGTAAACACTTTAACCATTGTGCCATCCTCCCATCCTATCCAGCTGATGTCTTTGTTAGGGCACAGAGAAAGCTATTCTTTCTGTGAAGCTTCATTTTTTTTTACCCAAAAGGTGTAAGGCCAGGCAGAGGGGGGTTACAACTTCCTAACAAATTCTAAAGCAGCAAGCTTTATGCCAATCTGTGAATTAACAGTTTCTCAGTTAACTGCAATGCAACTATCTAATAAATAGTAAGACTTGCTCCTCTCCCAATGACTTGCTTGAACTATTTAGCAATTAATCAATTTGGGAATTAAGGCACTTGCTCCTCCCACAGTGACATTAGTATGTCCAGTTTAGGAACACTAATCCAGCCAGGCTAGTGACAGGCATCTACATTTCAGTGATAAACCAGTTAATAAAAACACTTTCTTTTACTTTAAAGAAGTTATAGCAACTACGTATAGGTAGCTCATTTTTTTTTAAATAACCTCCTGTACAAAAGGGTTAAAAGGTCACACATAGAAACTGTTTAGTAAAAATTACCAGACCCACACAAACTGGAGTCTTCAATGCAAACTATTTTATACGCCCTGTAGTAAAGGCTTATGCGACAAATGAAAATGAACCTTTAAGAAAGTATAGTTGTGTACACTTACCATAAATGTAGATGTTCGAGTGTATTCACTGTTGCAGTCATCACATTTGGGTTATCTGCTTGCAGTAGCCCTCAGTAGGCCTGATTATCAAAGTCTTGGGTCCTGCGTCAGATGCTGTCTCTCCATGACGTCAGGTAGTCAGGGGTATAAAGCATGCCGACGCCATTACATCAGTTTTTCTTGCCCTAGATGTTAGGTGCCCCCATAATGGGAAGCAATTACATACAAGGTTACACCTCCAACAAAAAAGCAAATACATCAAAAAGCTTTACGCATAGCAAACAAGAATAGAGGTATAGTCAATAGAAGTCATGGGGCTGGAGGGAGGGTAACCAGGACTGCAACAGTGAATGCACTCAAACATCTACATTTATGGTAAATGTACACAACCGTACTATGTTCTTCGTGTTTCACTGTTGCAGTCATCACATTTGGGTAGATTCCCAAAGCTACGGATGGGAGGAGGTAATTAGATAGCATTAGGACCAGCTATAAGGCCCTACAAGACTGCAATGGCAAAGCCAGATCTGGATTTCAAAAAAAAATGGCAAGTGGTAATGCTTGGTGAAGGCATGTACAGAACTCCAGGTAGCAGCTTCTAGGATGTCCCTGGTAGGGACACCTCTGAGAAAGGCTGTAGCGGTAGAAGCAGCCCTGGTTGAATGTGGTCTTATCCCCTGTGGGGTAGGTTTTCCATGGTGCTTATAGCAGAAATGAATGCCTTGACCTATCCACTTAGAAATGGTTTGCTTTGAAATGGCCTTCCCGTCTGCCCCTGCAGCAAATGCAACCAGAAGCTGTTCAGATTTCCTGAGGTTTAGTCCTGTCCAAGTAAAATCTAAGTTGTCTGTGCACATCCAAGGAGTGCAGTATTTGTTCCCCTTTGTTCTGTGGATTAGAAAAGAAGGTTGGCAAATGAATGGACTGATTAAGGACCACACTGGATAACACCTTGGGCATGAAGGAGGGCTGGTCCTGAGGGACACCCTGTCCACAATAAAGATGATGAAAGGCTCCACTGCCATGAGAGCCTGTAATTCAGACACCCTTCTTACTGAAGTGATGGGTAGAAGGAAGGCTGTTTTCCAAGAAAGGAATTTGAACTCTGCATTTGCAGCTGGCTCAAAGGGAGGTAAAGTGAGCTTTTTCCAGTACAAAGTTAAGGTCCCAGGCTGGAGTAAGGGCTCTCCTGGGTGGCCTTAAGTTTTTGGCCCCTCTGAGGAACTGTTTCAGCAGTGGATGAGAGAAGAGGGGTGGTTCTGTATTGTAATGAGCTGAAATGGCTGAGGCATGAATTTTGATGGAGGAAAAGGAAAGGCCCTTGTGAAGCATCTCAGGTAAGTATTGAAGAATCTGAGGTAAATTGGGAGCAGCTGTGCCCATCCCCTGAGTTTGGCTCCAGGAACAGAATCTTTTCCATTTTTCAGTATAGGATTTTCTAGTACTAGGCCTCCTTGCCTCCAGAATGACATCCATCACTTGCTTACTGAGGGATGGTAACGGAGAGATCAGGTAATTAGCCAGGCTGCCAGGTTCAGGATTTGAAGCTGTGGGTGCAGAATCTGGCCCTCCTTCTGGGACAGCAAGGCAGGAGTCTGAGGCAGGTGCCATGGTGCCAGCAGTGACACACTGCGCAAGAGGGGGTACCAGTGTTGGCGTGGCCAGTCTGGTGCAATCAGTAGGGTCCTTGGTTTGTCCTGTTTGATCTTTAGTAGTACCTTGGAGAGGAGAGGCAGAGGGGAAAGGCATAAACTGATAGTTTTTTCCAGGTGAAAGACAGGGCATCCACTTTCCAAGCTTGTTTGTGGGGAGTCCTTGTGCAGAACTTGTCCAATTGCTAGTTCTGGGGGGAGGCAAACAGGTCTATCTCTGGGCTCCCCCATTTATTTCTCAACATGTTGAACATCTTTGGTTCCAGTTTCCACTCGTGTGGGTCCATGAGATTTCTGCTTAGGTCGTCTGCCAGTGTATTTAGCTTTCCTGGCAGGAATTGAGCCTGTAGGTGCACTTGGTAGCTCAAGGCTGTGTTCCACAGAGCCATGGCTAGTCTACAGAGAGGATAGGAGTGAGTTCCTCCATGCTTGTTTATGTACCACATAACAGTGGTGTTGTCCATCTTTACCAATAATTGTCCTGGAAGAATGTGGTCCTTGAAGGCTGTCAGAGAATTCTGTACAGCTAACATTTCTTTTTGATTGATATGCAGGTGCATTTGACTTGGGTTCCATTTGCCCTGAATGTACTTCCCTGCCAAGTGAACCCCCCCGTGCATAGTCTGATGCGTATGTTGTTAGGGTTTGGGCGGCAGGGGGTAGAGTGAATGGCAGTCCCTTGTTTTGGTGGCAGGCCTCTGCCCACCAAAGGAACTCTATCTGTAGATAAGGTATGATAGGAATAATTGATTCTAGATCCTGAGAATGTTGACACAATAGGCTTTTTAGATACCATTGTAGTTTCCGCATATGCAGTCTTGCATATGGAATTAGTAGAATGCAGGAGGCCATGAACTCCAGGGCTTACATTATTTTCCTTGCAGATAGCTGGGTCTTTGTGGCCAGTAGTTTGAAGTAGGTTGTCAAATGAACTTGTTTCTCTGGCGTAAGGTAGGCCATCTGGGAAGTTGTATTCAAGCCTGCTCCCAGGAATATAATTTGTTGGCAGGGTACAAGATGTGATTTCTTTTCGTTTATGATGTACCCCAGAGAAGTTAACAATTTCCTTACAAATGTCAGATGATTTAACAGTATGTCCTGGCTTTCTGCCTGAATTAGACAATCGTCCAGGTATGGGTATATCTGAATATTTCTTTGCCTGCAAAATGCAATGACTGGAGCTAGGCACTTTGGCTTATCTACTGCGCCCAGGGTATTCACAAAGGGCAATGCAGAGAACTGATAGTGTATGTAGCCTGCTTTGAAGCATGGGTATCTTCTGCAAGATTCTCTTATTGGGATGTGCAGGTAGGCTTCCTTTAAATCCAGTGTTGCCAACCAGGCATATTTGCCTAGCACAGGAAGCAGCTGATGAAGAATTAGCATCTTGAATTTTGGGATCACCAAAAATGTGTTTAGGACAGACAGGTCCAGGATAGGACGCCAGGAATTGTCTTTTCTGGGTACCAGAAAAAGTCTTGAGTAGAAACCATGTCCCCATTCTTCTTCTGGGACAGGCTGAATAGCCCTGATGTTTAAAAGAGAGAGAACTTGCTTTTGAGCCTCTGTCCACTGATTTGGGGGTAAATTTGGCCAATCGTTTGGGGTTGGTAAGGAGTGGAAGTGGAATCTGTATCCTTGGGAAACTATATTTAAAACCCATTTGTCCTGGGTAATGAATTTCCGATTTTTTGCCTGCAGGGCAATCCTTCCCCCTAAAGGAACAGTCAGTTGTGCAGGGCTTGGAAGGTTTAAAGTTGAGTCATTGAGACAGTTTACCACAGGGGGAGCCTTACTACTCCCTGCTTTGGAAGTGGGAGCTCCCCACTGCTTAGTCCTGTGAGTACCTTGGGACCAAAGCCTGGGTGCTCTGCTGGTTCTGGGTTTGGACTGAGAAGGCCTGGAAGAGGCAGGAAAGGACCAATTCCTAGAGGGCCAATGCCTACTAAATCTGGGAGGCTGTACTTGCAGGAAATCTTTAACAGTTTGCATAGATTTAGCTTTTTCCTCCATCTTTTTAAGTACTTCTTCTGCTATGATGCCAAACAGGCAGTCTTGGTTTAAGGGGGCATCCAACAACTTCGCTTTAACATGATCTGGCAAAGATTGCTCCTTAAGCCAAGCATGCCTTCTAAGTACAGACCCAGTAACAGCAGCCCTGCAAGATGCCTCTAATGAATCAAAACCACATTGTAAAGTATGTTTTCCAACTTGTTCATCAGAATGCATTAAATCCTGTAAATCTTTATTTTTAGCACAGTCAGGAATCAACATCATTTTCTGTTTAAGCAATCCAATAATACGCTGCTGACACTTTAACATATGAAACTGGCAGTTTAAGGCCCTAATGGCCAAGGTTGCAGAAGTGTATACCTTCTTAACCCATCTATCCAGTGCCCTGGAATCTCTTCTCAGAGGGGGTAGGTTTTTTGGCAGTAGTAGCCTTGATGCCCTTGGGTCCCTGTGAAATAGTCTCAGGATCCGCAGTAGGATTTTTAAAAAGGAACTTGTGAGAGTCAGGGACCCTGTAATACCTATCAGGTTTTCTGGGAGCAGAAGGTAAAGAGTCAGGAGCCAGACTAGATTCCGAGAAGGCATCATCCACAATGTCCAGTACAGGAGGGTTGGCCAAAGGCCTGTGTTGGGGCAGGAGTAAGAAATCCCTAAGCTTCTTTTTGGAGTCAGAGAAATCCTGGCTCTCTCAGCGAAAATGCTCCCTAAGAGTATGCAAGGTTTCACCAAAACAGAAATCCTCTGGAGGGGAAGCAGAGGGAATAGAGTCCTCTGCATCAGAATCCTCATAGGTAGATAAGGGTAAATCCTGGTCATCAGAGGAAACAGAAATTTCAGAGTCCTGATCAGAAGAATCAGAAGGAAAATCAGTCCTAGGTCTCTTAGAGGGGGAAGGGTGGCTTCCCCTGATTAGAGTAAGAAGGTCTTCAGCCATTCTTATCATTTGTTTATTAGGCATAGGGACCTGACCATGCGGTCTGGGCGTCAGTTTTCTAGGCATGGATCGAGTTTTAGGCCTTGAAGAAGAAGATGGTGTCAGTTTAATATGCAAGTCAGTAGGCCTGAATACACCCTCAGAAGCTGGTGCCTGCACAGTGGCTACGGACCCATCCAAGGTAGAGACATCCACAGGTTCCACAGTCGAAGAAGCATCTCGCGGCATACCGGACTCCTAATGGGTCTCAGTAGAGGCCTGTGAATATGAAGTAGCGGGTATCAAGGGCTGCGAAAGCGCCTGAGTACTGGCGAACTGGCGGCTAGCTTAGGAGAAGTGATGTCGATAGCTTTGGACCTATGCGGTCTGTCTCTATCTTTGCGTTTTTTCGGAATGTCGGTACTCGGGTGGCTTACCGAAGCCATTTCTGGATAATTGAACTGAGTACCAAAATATTTAGAAGCATAAATAAACTGACGACGAAGAGTTTGAGGTTTAAATAAGGCACAAAACCAACAGCGAGGTACGTCATGTTCTGGCCTAAGCAAGGAATGCAGTAAGAATGAAAATCTTTATGAGGTATTTGCTTTCCACAAGAAATACAATTGTTAACTTTTACTGACATCGGTTTAGAGCAAAAAAAAGGTTCCCCAATGGGGTACTTAGCTTAGTTGAAAACTTCGGTTCTGAAACTCGAAAACAAAAATTTCAGGAGTCGGCTGATCAGCACTTGCGAACTGCTTCTGCTTCGGGCATTGCACAGCAAGAAAGACTGATGTAATGGCATCGGCTGCATGCTTTATACCCCTGACTACCTGACGTCATGGAAGATGAGACAGCATCCGACGCAGGACCCAAGACTTTGATAATCAGGCCGACTGAGGGCTACTGCAAGCAGATAACCCAAATGTGATGACTGCAACAGTGAAACACAAAGAATATTATACCAGTATTTCAGCTACATGATTTCTGAATGCCCATGACACACCTTAAGTCTTCATGGTGCCTCAGGCCAATAAAGACCCCCCCCACAAAAAAGTGGTTTGGTTTTAATGGCCACAACGTACTATAAAGACTTAAAGTAAAAAGTCATGGGCTTTCAGAAGCAAGGGTGTAGCCAGGCATATTCTTTGTACTCTACTATGCTCATTTTTTTCTGAGCATCACATCAACATGTTTTTAGGTCATACTACGTCTACAACTGTCTAAATGAATGTCTTTAACAACAGGTACAATATCACTAAATCTATAAACAGTATGTTTAACAGTTTTAGGGGGGACAGCTGAAAATTTTCATTAAATTCATTAAGTGCTTGGGGGCACAATTTCCAGAAATGTGTCCATTTTTAAGTGGTAAGTGTCCAAGGAGGAGTTGCACTAAGAGATTGTGAGTACAAAATGGAATTTGCTTGCTACACCCTTGTTCAGAAATCATATATCTGAAAGCACTGTTATACCTTTAAGAAGATCACTGTACCTCACACACGTCCACTACAGGAGGTTTAAGTAGGATCTTTCTTGCAGTTTTTTTTAATAACTTGAAATTCTGTGGAATGGTCTTTAATTTCCAAGAACAGAACTACAAGAACATACATTCACTTAGCCACAAGGTAAAAGAAGGCACCAATACAGTAAAAAAGACATTGTAAACCAGTTTCATGTGAACAATTTGCAACACACCGGATATATGATCAGAAATATGGGTTCTGAAAAAAAAGAAAAGTACCCTGGAAGTGAAATCCCTAATTATCATTAATGATCTTCAAGACTAGCTGATGATGGGATGCATGTCACCGTTTTCAACTTTTGCTTTTATCTGCAATCATCTGTTAACAGCAATGCCTGCATAACTAAAGTACATAACAGATACACACTCAGTTTACTATCTGATCATGCGGAAATCCTGCTTGGTGGATGTACGACTGATCATCTGCTGTTGTCTTCAGTCAGGCTATTGTTCTCTTCATCTCCCAAGCTCAGAGATGCATGCACCTGCCTGCAAGAAGAGTTATGCCACACATAGGAATACAAATCTAGCTCCTGCAAGTTCCAGTTTGGTCCTCCTCCCTGTTCACTTGGTAAGCACAATCCAGAAGTCAAGAAAATAAAGAATTAAATAACACTAAGCAATGATGTATAAACACTTCTCTGTCCTGCCCGCAGGAAACTTGAACAAATATTCCTGGATACAGGGGAACTCTAAGGTTGCCACCTGTCCCCGTTCATAACAGGACATTCACTGTTTAAGAGCATGTATCCCATTGACGGCAATGACTGCAAACATGAAAGGAAATGTCGCAATTTGCTGAATGCATTAATTTTGCGACAGAATTAAAATCAAAAAAAGAACTAATATATCACGTTTCAAGGAAACTGGGCTAGCTGAGAGAGTACAGCACTGCTGCCAGTACTGCTGTGATTGGGAATAGCATTATCATTGGTCACTGACACTGGCTAATGCTTAATTTCAAAGCTTCAGAATGGCTACCAAGATAAAATCTTAGAAGCTATTGGCTGTGATGTGGCATCAGGAATAGAGCATAGTCTCCCGCCATGACCACGCTGGTAAGACTTTCACTGAGCAGAGTAGCAACTGTCACAGTGTAAAAAAAACTTAATAAAATGACTAGCCATAGAATTAGATGTGGGATCTGCTTTCATCCATTCAGTTGCTTATGCCACTGGCTTAGACCATCTGCTGGATAGAAAATATACCTACATGAAGACAGACAAAGGGAAAACTACTATCCTGATCCATTTAATTATTTTCTTGGCTTGTTTTAACTATATTTTTTGTGTAACAAAAGCTTATTAAAATCATCCTGCTTCCCAAAAATGTATACAAGCTATTAATTTTCTACTGATTGTTTCATAGAAAAGTTGAGATCTACTGACTAACAGTTTTCTTTGCAGTATGAATGAATGACTGTGAAGATAACTTCTGAAAGACTTTTGACAAATAAAAAATGTTTTCTGCCTTTGACACATTGTTTTAACAACTGCAGCAACTACAGTTTGTGAAATTTTACTTTGCTCTGTATACTAGGATTTTTTGGCTATGGTATTAATGTAAGCAAGCTAAAAGGGACCACCGGAAGATGGCTGACTACAAATACAATCTGTTAGGCCATACTACTCTACAGCATTTCTTACCCGTGAAAGTTAGTAACTTTGAGTTGTGGAGGTGCAACGGGGCGGGGGTTGCTTTCTTGCAGAAACATTAGTTTGTGTTAAAATATGATTACTGTATTGATATTTTTTCTGTGATATTTAGTGCAATGTTTTTGTGCCAGAGTCTTGGTGCAAATCTAGACTTCTGCACTGAGCTTTACATTTCTTTCTTTTTCTTTGAATTTGTTTACAAGGGTAGAGCACTGATTAATTCTAATTTTAGTCTCAGCCTTTAAAACTTAAGACAAAGTGATTTGGTTTTTGCTCAAACAAGACAGCACATCTTAGCAGTGGCATAGCTAGAGTTTGTGCCACCCGGGACTGTTTTTGAGTTTGCTGTCCCTTCCCCCTCACAAAATCATGGTCAAATGCGGCCCTCCCATACACAGCCTCCCATTACTTGGCTATTTCTCCCAATTTACCATAAACACTGAAATGTGCATACTGTTTTATGCTTTACTTCTGCAATGGTTATTTGGATTTAATTTAAAACTTTTACTTTAAATTTTATAGCACAAACACTGACAGACATCTGCTAAACACAAAGAAAACAGACTTGGCAATAAAACTTCTCTGTCCTTGAAACTCACATTCACTGAAACAGCACTAAAACTCACATTCAAAGAAAATGCATCTGGCCAGTGGCAGACAAAGTTTACCTTTGGACAGCTTTCAAATCATAGGCCTTGCGCAGATATTTAAGACCAAGCAATCATACATGTGTTCTTTGATTCACCATCCTGACTGTATTAAATTATATTCCTTGTATAATACAGCACACTTGTTACAGCATGTTTTAAATCTGTTTTGAACACTTTTCCAGTAAGCAATGAAACAAAATGTATGAACCAATACTGACAAAATTGCCCAGTTCAGAACATTTTCATCCCAAATGTCTACTCAAACTTCTGTCATTACAATCCACCAATATTAGTAAATATGAAGAATCTCTAAATAATTCCACATTAAAGAGATCTATAACTAACGAAGAAGTTGCTGGTAGCAAACAACTTTATATTTCATTGTTTCATCTACAAATAAAGTACCTGTTGACCTTGAAGAATAAATTGTCTATGTTACATTAAAAAAATGATAATCTGGTAATACTGCAATAGGGAATGGGGGGTTTCCTCCCACATTCCAAAGACATGCAGTAGGTAAATTGGACACTCTAAATTGGCCGTAGGTGACAGTGTGTGTGCAAGTGAGTGTATGAATAAACTACCGTAGCAGGGCTAGCCACCCGGCGGTGTAAAATCTTGGCTCGAGATGATTATCACTGCTGAAGTGGCATCCCAACCCAGTGTGCAAAATGGGGAAAGGGGTTGAGGATGGATGGATGGACTGCAATAGGGAATGGATGGCAAAATGATAACAGGTTCATAGTTACTAGGTATCTCCTCCAGAGGAGGATAATCTAAGGACTGCAGCATCCACCCCCTTTAAAGTACAACACGGTACAGTATTTGCAATCTATCTACATACTGTGGGAGTAGAACCCACAGACATCTACATCAAAACTAAGTACACTACCTGTTGTGCTATTAACAATGCTTTTAAATACTTTAGCACAACAGTGATATAATTTGCTAAACAGCTGCAAATAGCAAAAAGACTTGGCATAAGCAGAACTAAACTTCTCTTCCCTGAAGCTATCTGCTCCTTGTAAAATGCACTTGACACTCAACTATATCTCTCAACTTTGCAGCACAAGAAATCTAGAAAAAGCCAAAATTTATTGGGGGGGATCAAAGGCCCAAAACCAGGGACACATTTTAAACATTGCTTGTATAATCTTTAAGGTTGCTAGAATAAAATGCATTGTGTTATCATGCGTTTCTTGAAAGTTAGGAAGACTGAAACTTAAATGGCTGTCATTACTTAGTGAATTCAGTCCTCACTGATTTGCCAGAAAACCACAGCTTTTAAGAGGAACAAACCAGGTATCCTTAACTGGGGCATCACAGACACACAGACACACACACACACACACACACACACACACACACACACACACACACACACACACACACACACACACACACACTTGAACAGTTCAGTTCCGTGAACCTTAAAGGAAGCAAACACACAGCAATGAACAGTTCTGTGAATGTTAAAGCAGTGAATAACACTTACTATATTCAGCAATGAAGTTCCGTGAATGACACACACAGAGCAATGAACGTTAAAGGAAGGGATTGATGTTTGTTTAAAACTGCATGCGGAAAGGAAGAACAGGATGTCTAAGATGTGACATGAGTTCTTAAAGAATCAATAAATGTGACAGTAAGTCCATGCACGTGGAAAGAAGAACAGGACGTCTGAGACGTGACACGAGTTCTTAAAGAAGAACGCCAGTAAATGTGAAAGTCAATCCCTTGGCAAGAAGTGAAGTAATTAAAAAAAAAAAAAAGTGCCACCAGGGCGGACCGCCCCTCCCCCAGTTACGCCACTGCATCTTAGCCCAAAGGCTTGATCTCACAGTGGAAAAATAAACAAAAAAAAATATACAACTAATTACCTGAGGACTGTTCTTTTATGATGAGACTGGCAGTGGAAATAGTATGCCACTATGATGCTAAGCAATATGGGGTGGAATTTATAACGGTGTATATATATATATATATATATATATATATATATATATAAATATATTATTTACTGATTGTTTGAGCCAGACAGCATTCCTCTGACACTGCTATCCTTTATTATATAACTTGCTGCACCTCATTCTTCTGTATGCAATTGTTGGCCATCTCTGTTTAATAAAATTGCTACCAAACTGTTGCTACATATCTATCTATATATTCCCGGCCCTGGAATTTATCTCTCTTTGGCTGGATATAATTAGATTATATACTAAGACTCCAAGATGGAATGTATATGTGGCATACATGCCATATGACAGTCCTTAAGTTTGTGCAGTATAAATAAGTCATAATTTGGCTTTCTGATTTTAGGAGTAATTAGCTAAAATAACAAGTACAACCAACATAATTTAGTGCATTTTTTCCTGTAAGTTGGCTCTCTGATTAATGAAGTGAGAAGAAATACTTATTTTGTTGTTTATCTTTGATAAGTGTTTTATCTTGGGGACTTAGCAAGGCTACTCCTTAAGTGTTTGTCTTCTCAGCTCATTGGAAAAAAGTCTTACCATAACGTTCCATCTGTGTTGTTCATCTTCTTTCATTCATTCATCACTGATGGGTTCGGATCAGAGTCCTCGGAACCAAATCGGCCTAGTACCAAGCTCGCACCAGCCAAAAAAACTCTCGAGCTAAGCCTCTACCCACAACGCCCTTCTCCCTGTTACCTCAGATCGATTTTGCCTAAGTTACACTAGTAAAGCAGAGGCCATTTCTGCACAAATGCCCTACACCACATGGACCCAAAGTATCCGCCAGGAGCCTTTGGCGGGGGAAGGAGGGTGGGAAGTGATGAATGAAAGAAGATGAACAACACAGATGGAACGTTATGGTAAGACATAACTTCATCTGATGTTGTTAATCTTCTTTCCATTCATCACCGATGGGACAAAGACCCCAGCTACCTTATTATTCTTGGCCGGCCCTTACGGAAGAACATTCTTGAGAACCACTGAGCTGAAAGCAGTTCTCCCTCTGGAGACCACATCCAATTTATGATTGATTGATAAAAGTTTGGGGTTTAGCCCAAGTGGTTGCTGCACAAATGTCATCGATAGAAGCCCTGGAATGGAAGGCTACAGAGTTGCCATAGATCTAGTGGAATGGGCTTTAATCTTCTGTGGCATAGTTTCTTTTGCAACTGAATAAAAGAAACGTATGCAGTCCCTTAGCCATTTTGATAAAGTGACCCTGGAGACAAGAGTTTCCCATTCTAGGCCCAGAAAAGGAAATGAACAGTTGATCAGGCTTACATGTTGTTTTGGTCCTGTCCAAATAGAATTGCAATTTCATGTGTACATCCAAAGAATGTAAACAGTATTCCCCTTTATTAGAAAAATTTGGGGAAAAATACTGGAAGATCGGGTCTATATTAGAACACCGAACATTTAAAATGTCGAGTGTTCTAATATCGACCCATTTTCAGAGAACGCTGAAAATATCTAAGAAGCAGAAAACCAAATTCTTTCCTAGGGAAAGTATTTGGTTGTCCGTTTCTGTTGCTTCGGTATTTTCAGCGCTCTGTTGGAAAGTTATGGGTCGGGTTCAGGTAAATATGCGATTGAGTGCGGGTTAGGTATGTGTGCGATTATGTGAACATGAGGGTTAGGGCGGGTTAGGTGAGTTAGGGTGCGGGTTAGGTATGTGTGCGATTGTGTGGACATGAGGGTTAGGGTGAGTTAGGGTTAGGGCGCGGGTGAGGTGAGTGTGCAATAGTGACGGACCTTAGGGTTAGGGTTTGGGTTAAGGTAAGTGGATAGTTAGTGGTGTGTGTATAGTTTAGTGTAGGGTTAGGTGTAAGATTTTAGGTGTATGTGTGTGGATTGCTGTTTGTTTGGTGTGCTTGTGTTGTGTGTATGTGTTTTGGAACAGCAAATTTTATTCCCTAGGAAAAAATTTGCTGTTCTGAACGTTCGATGTTTGGTATTTTCGATTGGTAGGGTTCGATATTAGAACACTCGACATTTTGAATGTTTGGTGTTCTAATATAGACCAGGAAGATCAATAGACTTGACTGATATAAAAATCAGAAACAACTTTGGGGAGAAAGGATAGGTTAATCCGGAATGATACTCTGTCCTTGTGAAAAATTAGGTAGGGCCTTTTGGTGCACAAAGCCTGCAACTCTGAAACTCATCTGGCTGATGTGATTGCAACCAAGAAGAGAGATTTCCATGACAAGAATTTGAGGTCACAATTCGCTGCAGGTTCAAAGGGGGGGGGGGTTGAGTCAAAGACTGGAGGGCTAGCGTAAGGCTCCAAGGTTCTATAGGCTGTCTGATTGAAGGACTGATGTGATAAACTCCTTTGAGAAAAGTTCTGCATAAACGCAGTGATATGAGTGGAGTACCTTCCAGCCCATTATAATAATTTGAAATTGCCGCCAGGTGTACTCGTATAGTAGAGGCTGCAGCTCCATTTTCAAAAAACTTAGATAGATATAACAAGACCACAGTGACTGGAGCCGAATACAGATCTAGCATCCTTTCCTTTGACCAAATAGAGAACCTTTTCCATTTGTCCCGATATAGTTTCCTGGTGGATGGTTGATGAGAAGCCAGAATGATATCATGAACAGGAGAGGGGAGGTCAGCCTGCCTGGCAACTAGCGGAAGTAGAGAAACCAAGCTGAAAGCTTGAGCCTGGACAGATTCGGGTGAGTCAATCCTTGGGGGTGAGAGATCAGGTCTGGAATAAGGTCCAGAATCCACGGTGGGTGCAACAGATGAGGCCGAAGGAAGGGGAACCAAACTTGGTGAGGCCACAATGGGGCTATGAGGATCACTTTGCATTTCAACCGAATGGCTTTCTTTATGAATTGTGGAATCAGAGGAATGGGGGGATAGGCATAAAAAAGTCCCGTGGGCCAATCGTGAATCAGAGCGTCCCTCGGGGACTCCCCCTTTGGGGGGAATAGGGCAAAATAGCTGCTATATTTGTTATTTGAAGGGGAGGCAAAGAAGTCGCAGCAAGGTTGCCCCCAACAGCTGAAAATTTCTGCTGCTACTCCTGGATTGTGAGACCACTTGTGGGGCAAGAGAATACATCTGCTCAATTTACCTGCAATCACATTGGAGCTCCCTGGGATATGTGCTGCTATCAGAAAGCGGTTGGAATCTATCGCCCACTGCCAAATTCTCATGGCATCTCGACACAGGGGATAGGATTTGGTCCCTCCTTGCTTGCTGACATACCAGACTACTGACATACTGTCTGACTGAACTGCAATTGTTCCAGAGGGGAGAACCGGTTGGAATGCTTGCAACGCTAACAGCACCGCTCTCAGTACTAGAACTCTGATATGCAGGTTGGCCTCCAGCGTGGACCATGCACCTTGGACTGTCTTTCCCTGGAAATTGCCCCCCCCCCACCCTATAATGGAAGCATCCATGGTCACAATGGGCTTGGGCTGAGGGGGCTGGAATGGGCGGCTACAAAGTGCTGTGTCTGGCCTCTTCCACCAAAGAAGGTCCTGTTTGCAAGAGTTGGTTATCCAGATCTGAAAACATAGAGGATGATGGTTTGGGAACCACTGGGAGAGAAAAAGCCATTGGAGGATTCGCATGTGCAATTTTGCAAGAGGCACTATAGGTATGGAATCTGCCATGGATCCTAAGGCCTGAAGGACCTCTCTTGCCGAGACTTTGTTTTGACAGAGTATCACCCGGAGCTGAAGCCTCAACCTCTGCAGTCTGTGAGCTGGGAGTGGCACCAGACAGGATCGGGTGTCGAAGACCGCTCCGATAAACTCTATCTGCTCGGCCGGAGTAAGGTTGGATTTCTCCCAGTGCACAGTTATCCCCAAAATTTCTGCCAGAGAAAGGGTGTATTGTAGGGCTGTTACCAGAAGATGCTTGTCGGGGGTGGTAAGGACTCAATCGTCCAAATACGGAAACACCCAGAATCCTTGCAGTCTCAAGAGAGCTGTGACCACTGCCTTGCATTTTGTGAACACTCTGAGGGCTGTAGAGAGGCCGAACGGCAGAGTGCGAAACTGATAATGATTGGCTCCTAGCCAGAAGTGAAGCAGACTCCTGGAGTGTTTGTCCATTTTGATGTGGTAATACGCATCCTGGAGATCTATCGAGCACATCCAATCGCCCTCCCTGAGAAAAGGGAGGATGGACTGAACCGTTGGTTTGCGCGAAATATTTGTTCAAACTACTGAGATCCAGAATGGGACTCCAGTCCCCTGTCTTTTTTGGCACCAAAAAGAATCTTGAGTAAAATCCGGATCCGCATTGGTCTGGTGGGACTAGTTGGATGGCTCTTTTTGATACAACTTTTTTACTTCTGAAGCTGCTTCTTCCCTCTGACTGGGAGAAATTTTGGATACGATAGGAGGGGAATGGTGTAACCTCTGGTAAAGATATTCTGCACCCAACAATCGGTGGTAAGAGAGTGCCAGGCAGCTTGGTGCAGAGAGAAACGACCCCCGACTGCTTCCAGAGACAAGCAATCGGGCCACTCTTCAGGAACTCTGGTAAGGCTGCTCAGAGAAGGAGTCTCTGGGGCCTTGGTTGCGTGGACCCCCTCTGCCTCGAAAGGGGCATCTTCCGGAATTGTTACCCCTTCTGCCCCTGGGGGTATCATCACCACATGCTGCATGAAAAGGACCCTGAGATTTTTTGTGCCACATCTTCCCACTCCTCTGATTCCTGGAAAAGGAATGTTGAGGGTTGGAAAAACATAGACCTATGCCAGACAGGGTCTTACCATCCTGCTCATACATGGCCAGAGTGTCCTTTACTTTGGAGGAACACAGGGAAGTTGCCTCGATGAGTGCATTCAGAAAGGAAGACTTGAAGGGGTCTGAGAGGTCACAAATGCGCATCCAGGCATGACGTCTCATAACTATGCCTGCACCCGCAACTCTAGCTGCCCCTTCGGTTGCATGTGAAAGCAACCTCATGGACGAATTGTTGATCAATTCCACGGTTGCGAGCTGCGAGGCAACTTTGTCCCTCACCTCGGCAGACACCTGCCCTGTGAGTAGAGTTTGGAGATTAAGTCTGTTTGGAGCCTCGTAAAGTGTGCCAAGTAGTTCAGGGACCGTATGGCAAAGGTCACTGATGCAAAAACTTGCTTCCCTAATCTGTCCACGGCCTGGGACTCTCTGTTGGGCGGGTGGACAGTAGGACTGTTTTCAGCTAGGTCTTTTTTAGTGGGTAACACCACCACCACCACCATAGCATCAACTGGTAAACCTCTGGACCATTGCGGGTGTTCCTCAGGTGGGGAAAGTATCTTATACTCCGAGGGATCGCCTCAACAGAATCAGGGTTCTTCCAGGAATGCTGCACCATGAGCTGAACTAGCTTGTCTGCAGGCGGGGCTACCCAAGAGGTAGAAGGCCGGGCATAGAAAGCCTGGAGGAACATAGACTCCTCTGAAGAAGGATTGGTGGGCTTCCAGTCACCCCTCTGTTTCAGCATTTCAAGGATGTCTCTGAAGGAGACATCATCAGGGGGCAACTGTGGAGACCCTTCATCATCATCGAAATCCGTGTCCTCTGTAAGAGACTTCTCAGGCGAGTCTACATGCTTCCTCTTACACAATCTCTTCTGCAGGGGATCCTCAGTGGAGGATTCTGAGGAGGACACAGAAGAGTGGGCACCCTGTACAGGGGGCTCCAGCGGCTTCCCTGCCTGGTGTCCCAGGGAGGTGGCCTGTGACAGCTGTAGCTCAGGGGGAGAAAACTGGGATTCTGACAGCAAAATGCTTCCAGAAGCAAGAGCCCTCTCCATCGCATGGAAAGCCGGTCCACCCAAAGAGTGATGGAAGCCCTGAACCGAGAAGGACAACCTCAGACCCAGGGTCACACCCTGCTCCATCGAACCTGCTCCCGAGGATAGAGTCTCAAGCAGGATCGAAGCAGACAAGGCTCCCAGTACCGTGGATGGAACCAAAGAAACACTTGGGACTGTGCCAACGACTGAAGAGCCTGCAGCCCAATCACGGGGTTGAGGAAGGACTGGTTCAGTAGGAACGAAGGACCAAAGGGACACACCCGGAGCCAAAGTGAGGTCCAATACTGGCACCGAGATAGGGGGTTCCAAGAGAGAAGTCGAAGCAGGAGGCTTTGGAACCGAGGTGGTCAAAGGAGGAGAATAGGATGGAGTCCGTGGAGAAGTTAACCCAAATCTCATAGGAGGATGCGTGCTGGAAGGCATGGGTTTCCCCCTGGCTGCCAGCAGCTGATCCACAAGACGCACCACATCAAGTTCTGAAAGGCTCCTGGTGGATCTAGTGGATACTCCCGACAGAGAGTCTGGCTGACCTTGGAATGGGCTATACACTTGGCCTAGAAACGGGTCTATGGATGGAGAGTATCGGGTCCATGGTGTGGGATCTACTGGCACCGAAATCTCAAGTTTGGAGACCAACAGCAGTGGAGTCAGATCTATCGTAGTCGGGGCCGTAAGATAGCTCAGTGTCGAAGGGGCACTCGAAGCAGGTTGTGGAGGTTGAATCATTATTGCAGAGATAGGCAGCGAAGGCATGCACTGTGCCGAAGTTCTAGTAAGTAAGGAGAGGCTTACGGTTGGTGCCAGAGACAGTAGTATCGGTGCCAAAGCTGGCGACGATATAGTAACAGTCGTAGTACCTGAAGCAGAAGTAGTCGGTGTCGGCGAGGTAGATTTATGCTCCGAGGAAAGCTTTTGTACCTTAGGTTTCACAGACGTGCCCTGGTCACCCAAGGGTGCAAAATGCAAGTCTGTAGGCCGGACCCATCCAAGGTAGAGACATCTGCAGATTCCATAGTCGAAGAAGCATCTTGCGGCATACCGGACTCCAAATGGGTCTCAGTAGAGGCCTGCGAATCTGAAGTAGCAGGTATCAGGGGCTGCAAAAGTGCCTCACTGAGTACTGGCGGACTGGCGACCAGCTTAACGGAAGCGTCGTCGGCAGTTTGGACCTATGTGGTTTGTCTCTGTCTTTAGCCTTACGTTTTTTCGGAATATCGGTAGTCAGATGGCTTACCGAAGCCATTTCTGGATAGTTATACCAAGTACCAAAATAATTTGCAGCAAAAATAGACCGATGACGAATAGTTTGGGGGTTGAATAAGGCACAAAACCGACAGCGAGGGACGTTGTGGTCTGGGCCTAAGCCAGGAATGCAGTACAAATGAAAATCTTTATGAGGTATTTGCTTTCCACAGGTAATACAATTGTTAACTTTTACTGACATCGGTTAAGAGCAAGAAAAAGGATCTCCAACGGGGTACTTCGCTTTTTTGAAGACTTCGGTTCTAAAACTCGAAAACGAAAATTTCAGGAGTCGGCCGACCAGCACTTGTGAATTGCTTCTGCTTCAGGCAGAGCGTGGCAAGAAAGACTGATGTAATGGCGTTGGTGGCATGTTTTATACCCCTGACAACCTGACGTCATGGAAGAATAGACAGCATCCAATGCAGGGATCCAAAACTCTGGTATTCAGGCCGGCTTAGGGCTACCTGCAGGCAGATAACCCAAATGTAATGACTGCAACAGTAAAACACGAAGAACATCTACCTCTGGACCTGGAAAAGGAATCCAGTTTGCTATGCTTTACAAATGCTTCTAGAGTCTGTCACTTTCCAATATGTCATAACACAGGATAAGACTCAAGTGTGCGCCTTGATACTGCCTGGGGCAAATTTGCACGGTGGGAAAAACAAAAGGAAATATCTGATGGCCAGCTATCTACAGTAGACAGCTTGTTTCGAGACAGGTTGTCCTTTGTTAGTTTCATCATAGGAAAAAAATCTGATCAGCTTTTCTAAAGGACTTAGTCCAGTCAAGACAGTATCCGAGCTGTCTGTGCATGCCTCGAGTATGTGGAATCTTTTCTCCCTGGTTTTCGGGTTCTGGGTAGGACACCTGGTGACTGATATCTTGATCCAAAGTAAACTTTGAAACTACTCTGGCCATAAATGATGGATTTTGTTCTTAAAGTAATCTTGACCCTTTTGAATATCAGATAAGGTTCTCCCACCATGAAAGCTTGCAATTCAGATACTCTTTTTGCAGCTGTCAATGGAATAAGAACAGTTACCCATGTAATGAACCATAAATCTGCCATGAGTGGGCTCAAATGGAGACATAGTTAATTTTTCCAGCAAAAAGTTAAGCTCCCAAGAAGGACCCAACTATTTTCATGGTGGCCTCGTGTGTAAAACCTCTTTCAAGAATTAATTAAAAAGAAGAGGACAAGAATGGCGCCAATGGTAGGCATGCTGAAATGGCCGCTAAGTGGATCTTGACAGAGAAATAAGATACCCTAGAGGATAGTAATACTCTCATATATTCTAGAACCAGTGGTACACAAACCCTATTACAGCCCTGGTCATTGGCTAAGCACAAATTAGAAAATATTTTCCACTTGTCAATATACGATTTCCTAGTAGCAGGCTTTCTTCCCTCGTTTAGTACTTGCTGCACATCCTCATGAAAAACAGATAACTAAAATGTATCAGAATTGAATCATCCAGGCAGTGAGCTGCAACTGTTTGAAATTAGGGGGGTACCAAACACCCCTGTTCTTGTCTGAGAAGATAAAATCTTTGAAGTTGTGTTTGGAAATTGCTCCTGGCCAATTTCATAATAAGGAAGAATAAATGAAAGGTATGCACATACCATAAGGTTAGATTCATATTGTCTTCTTTTATCCAGCTCAACTTGTGGCTTATACACTCTAATCAGACATGATCAGCACTTCAGAATCTTGTCTCCACAGCTTCATCTCCCCTCCCATAATGCCCTGCACTCCTATGTCTCCTCAGATTGAGTTTGCCCTCCCATATCTGACCTTCACCCAATATGCTATCTAACAAAACAGAGGACAAGACTGAAGTGATCCATAAAACAAGACTTCATGCATGCCTGCAAGGCCCCCATCAACCACAAATTAATGGTGACAACTTGGAAGGCGGACAGCAGGAGGGATGGTTGTGATGGATGGAAGACGACATGAATCTTACATTATGGCAAGTACATAACTTTGGTATCCCATGTTGTGTTTTCCATCTACCTCAACCTGTGGGACAGAGCCCTCATCCACACTAACTAGGTGGTACTGCAAAATGGAGGAGACAAAAGAAGCCGTAGATCTGGACTAAATGTCAAGCTTATAATGGGACATAAAGCCAGGTAAGCAGCTGAATAAATGTCATTCAAAGAAATTTGACCAAAAAAGGCAGTTGAGGAAGTTATGGCCCTTGTGAAATGAGTTTTTGGTTTGGATGATAAGGACAGACCACTAGAAGTGCATACAAAAGAAATGCAGGCAGAAAGCTATCTGGGCAAGGTGACCTTAGAACCTGATTTACCAAGATTAGCTTTGAAGAAAGGTACAAGATCTGGTCTGATTTCCTGAAGCCTTTGGTCCTGTCTAAATATAATATTAACTGGCGACGAAGGTCCATGTAGTGAAGCATGTATTCTCCCTTACTAATGCAACTTGGAAAGAATACTGTGCAAATGAATACACTGATTCAGATTTGACTCAGAGGCCACCTTAAGTAAAAATGAAGGATTAATCCATAATGAAACTGTCTCTTTCCTAAAAATGAGGTAAAGAGGATTCCAGGAAAAAAGTGTGAAGATCAGACACTTGTCTGGTGGAAGTTACTGCCAATTAAGAAAAGTGTTTTCCATGACAAAAACTTCAAGTCTACAGTGGCAGCAGGTTCAAAGGGTGCCCTGACTAAGGTCTGTGGTGTAAGTGATAGATCCCATGGGGGAACCAGGTCCATCAAAGAAGGTCCTAGAAGAAAAGTACCTTTTTAAAAAGGCTTTACATAATCTTTGGAAAGTTTTGGGCAGATGGTACTGACCCATATGAAAATTGGAAATGGCCACCAGCTGAAACTGAGCATCAGAGTAGCTAGCCCAAGACTGAAATAAGCCAGCTAAAAAAATCCAAAATAGCATCTGAAGGAGTGGAGGAAGGGTTCAGACTCTTTGATAGGGCCCAAATAGTAAATCTTTTTCCACTTACTACCATATATTTTCTGGTAGAGGGTTTTTGAGATGAATTATATGAGTAATTCTATCACATAGCTTCAGATCTCTGACCTTGACTGGAAGTGGAGGATCCAAACAGCCTGAGGGCTTTCAAATTTGAGAGAGTTGCCCCAAAGGATGGAAAATCATATCTGGGACTGGACCTAGAACCCAAGGAGGGTGCACTTCATGAGGATATTAAAAGGGGGAGCCAGACTTGTCTGGGTCAGAAATGGGCTACTGATTTGT